>NW_010265143.1:0-247 GCF_000690775.1 Eurypyga helias
GCGAGGGGAGCCGCCCTCCCGCCCCGTCGTTCTGCCCGTGGCGTCGCGTCCCCGGTGGGTCTGGGAGGGGGGAAAGACGGGACTCAGCTCCACGGTGCGATGCCCTGGGGACCCGGTGGGACCCCGTGGGATACCAAGGGACAGCACGGGACACTAGTGGGACAGGGTGGGATGCTGGGGACAGCGTGGGATGTTGTGGGGCATTTAGGGACACATTGGGAGCCGGGGGGGGGGGGGGGCACTGCGT
>NW_010265143.1:279-1179 GCF_000690775.1 Eurypyga helias
GTGGACACTGCGTGACACCAGTGGGCACGGTGAGACCCCGTAGGACACTGTGGGACCCCGTGGGACAAGCTGGGATCCCATGGGATGCCAGAGGACACGGTGGATCTCCAAAGGACTCTGTGGGGCACTGTGGGATGCCAGGGGACAGCACAGGACACTAGTAGGACAGGGTGGGATGCCAGGGGACAGCGTGGGATGTTGTGGGGCATTTGGGGACACACTGGGAGCTGGGGGGGGCGGGGACACTGTGTGACACCAGTGGGCACGGTGAGACCCCGTAGGACACTGTGGGACCCCGTAGGACAAGCTGGGATCTCCTGGGATGCCAGAGGACATGGTGGGTCCCTGTGGGACACTGTGGGGCACTGTGGGATGCCAGGGGACAGCACAGGACACTAGTGGGACAGGGGGGGATGCCAGGGGACCCCATGGGATGTTGTGGGGCATTTGGGGACACACTGGGAGACAGGGGTACGGGGACACTGCATGACACCAATGGGCATGGTAAGATCCCATAGGACACTGTGGGACCCCTTAGGACAAGCTGGGATCCCATGGGATGCCAGAGGACATGGTGGGTCCCTGTGGGACACTGTGGGGCACTGTGGGATGCCAGGGGACAGCACAGGCCACTAGTGGGGCAGGGCGGGATGCCCGGGGACCGCATGGGATGTTGTGGGGCATTTGGGGACACACTGGGAGACAGGGGTACGGGGACACTGCATGACACCAATGGGCATGGTGAGATCCCATAGGACACTGTGGGACCCCTTAGGACAAGCTGGGATCCCGTGGGATGCCAGAGGGCACCGTGGACACGGTGGGACCCTGTGGGACAAGCTGGGATCCTGTGGGATGCCAGAGGACATGGGGGGGGCCTGGGGGGCACTGGGGGGGGCC
>NW_010265143.1:1229-1784 GCF_000690775.1 Eurypyga helias
CCGGGGACACGGTGGGACCCTGTGGGACAAGCTGGGATCCCGTGGGATGCCAGAGGACATGGTGGGTCCCTGTGGGACACTGTGGGGCACCATGGGACAAGCTGGGATCCCCTGGGATGCCAGAGGACACCGTGGGATGTTGTGGGGCATTTGGGGACACATTGGGAGCTGGTGTTGGAGAGGACATGGCGTGACATCAGTGGGCATGGTGAGACCCCATAGGACACTGCGGGACCCCGTGGAATGCTGGGGGACACTGTGGGCACAGTGGGATCCTGTGGGATGCCAGAGGACAGCGTGGGATCTGGGGACACATTGGGAGTCGGTGTTGGGGGGCGACCCTGAGTGACACCAGTGGGCACAGTGAGATCTCGTGGGACACCGTGGGCACCGTGGAACTCTGGGGGACACCGTGGGCACGGTGGGATCCCACAGGGTGCCAGGGGACACTGCAGCATCCGGGGGTCTGTGGGGTGGGGGATTTGCCGGGGACTGAGAGGCTCCCCACGCCCGGGTTCCCTCGGCCCGGGCCAAATCCCTCCCCGGGCCAAATCC
>NW_010265144.1:0-74093 GCF_000690775.1 Eurypyga helias
CTCTTGTTGCGGCTCCCTGTCTCTCCCCTCCAGCTCTTGCTAAGCACTAAGTCATTCTCACTGACCCATCCTCTCCAGCTGAAGACAGAGATTGGAGGTTCCCAGATACCCCCATGCATTGTGGTGTGAACATGCCCAGTGGGTCAGTCTCAGGTATGAGCTATAAATACGTCTAACCTGTAAAAAGCGTTGGGGCTGAACAGTCAGTGTTGACAAAAACAAAAAAACAAACGGGTTATTTGAAGTACGTAACGTGGTTTGACTGCACATGCTGTGTGCTGGAGGAGTTGTGACTGGCTGGGAGTGAGACGCGGTTTTCGTCTTGGGCATGTCAGCGTGATCCTGCACGTTCCAGATCCAAATTGTGAGATCAAGGAGTGGGGATGGGGGGAATACAGACTTCTCGTATGATGATGCTTTTTGCATAAATGGGTATTTTGTTTTCTGCTGTCGGAAAGAAAGAAGTTGTTTCCCCCTATTATATGGACATGGAGAAAAAGAGAACCTGCTTGATTTTCACTTTTAACATTTTCCCAGTTAGTTTAAGAGTTTGGGAAGGAGTTTAGAAAGCGTATGAATTAAATGTGATACAGCAAAAGCTAGCTCTTATTATTATAGCACGTCAAAAATAGCACGTAGATACAACAAAAAAGGAATGCGCGTTGTTGTAAGATGATTAAGACCACGAGTTTCGTAAGACTCAAGAAATGATTGACATCCCTTGCCAGCATGCAAGCGAGTACTAAAAGGATGTTAATACAAGAACTTCACTTGCAGAAGTGTTTGCTGTTGGATGTTTTGATACTCTTGCCGGCTGTTACATGGAAATAATGTGGGATTACAGATTCATCTTTGATTGCAGTATGATAATTTTTATGACACATTCCTCGAGTCTTAGCCTTTTTTTTTGCCACTGATAATTTGTTTTTATCTTTCTTCATAGTAAAATAAATAAATTCAAGCTACGGCCTTGTTTTTTCTTACTCTGTATTGATTCCTAATTAAATGCCCTTTAGATTTTTACTATAAAAAGGTTCTTAAGTGGCAGTTTAAGTATTTTATTGGAATATTCACTGTAGCCATTAACCAGAACCTGCTTTTCTGAAATCTGATTACAGTAGTATTAAAGTAAATTCGGACTCACCCTATGGGAAGTAACCAATTAAGTGTGTGTTGTACAATTAGATTGTTCCTTTCACGTACCTCCGTAATAACAGTTTTCATTGCGATAATTAAGCTTTTTTATTTATAATTCTGAAACAAGTTTAATTACGATGTATGCAGTTTGAAACATTTAGTGTTTGTGCGTTGTATGTATACCTTAGTAAGGCGTGCATCAAGCCTTGTCTTACACGGATTCTGTACCGTGGGCTAACGGCTATTTTGTAGGCGTCCAGTAGATGGCAACAGAGGATGGCTGTTGAGAGTTTTCAGCTTTGCGCAGTTTTCCGTTCTGAGTTCTTGGCAAGGTTCTTCCTGTTGGAAACTTAGCCAGTGTGAAGCACTTCTCATTGGATGGCTGGTGACCGCTGTAATTCCACCATTGTCCCTTGCTGATGACTTGATTTGAGATGGATGACATGGCCTGTAGAATAAATTGTGTTAATACTGTTAACAGAAATATTATTAACTCTTCATGTTAATATTTTAATAACTGTAACTGTTATCCTTTAAATCTGGAAGGGCTAAATGGCTTTTGCTTCTATTCCTAAAATTCATCTACATTGTTGGATTGGTTCCTTGTTTTGCTTAGGACTCGATGTGTTAAACCTTCTGTAGCTGATGACAAGGTTGTGATCTTAAAGCAGGCATGGTGTTATGAAAAATGTGCCTGGAAAAAATAGTGCTTACTCTTGCACAATGGATCCTTAAGCTTGTTATAGTCATTGTGCATTAAGAATTTAAGATAGAGGGAAATTTATCTTGTTTCAAGCTGGTACTTCTGTATTATTGTTTAAAGGTTATTTTTATTTTACTGAGGTTTATTTTTTCATTTATTATTCATTACTGCAAGATCTTTCTCCTTTCTCTCATCTTCCTAGCCTTTTCACATGCTCCACAATGAAAACACTGTTGAAAATGATTTAGTTTCCTTGTGCTGTGAATATGATTTCAATGTTCTCTGATCTTAAGCTTTTTCTTTTGAATAGAGAATCCTTTGTACCAAGGGATTCTGAGTCTTATATACTCTGCGTTTAACTTCCTAGTTCTCTTCCTAAGGAAAACTTGATTTTTCTTTGCTGGCTATTGAGGTGCATTTTGCAGCTATTTTAAATGATCCCTCTACCAGATACAGCTTTTTTTTTTTAATATGAAGTAATAAAAACAGATTAATATCTTAATAATTTTAACTTGTATTTTACTTTCCTATTCTTTATTTTAGAGGCAATACATAATTTTTTCCCCTTTGACATAACTCTTCTTCTCCCCTACCCCAATTAGACTTTTAATATGATCTAGAAATGAAAAGTGAGATTGTTCTTTGCAATTCTATTCTGTACTCTAGTTCAACAGCTCATTCATCCACATTGTATTTATGCAAGAGGCTGCAGTTACCAAAACCTGGTTTATTCCTTCAGCAAGCTCTTTGTTTCAGATACTTGTCCAACCTTCTCTTATTCACTCTGTAGTATTCCTAGATTTTAAAATTTTTACTTTAAAATTTTTTTGTTTTATTTTTGATAAACATTTACAAACTTTAGACTGAAAATTTATTGCAAAACTATGCTTCACACTATTTTTTTTATTTATGGAAAGAGTTCTTTTGCATGTGAATATTTGTGGTTTTCCCACTAGTGAGCTTACGGCATATGGACAATACCAGCCACTACTTACAACACTGTGATAGAATTGGATTGCAGTGGCAGAGATCTTGACATATGTTGTGTTTTTCCTTGTCGAATTATTTGATTCACTTCTTCAACTCCTAATTACTTTGTGCCATCTTGGGGTCTGTAGGTAATAGGTAGCAGGTGAAACTAAGATAAATTATTGGGTGCTTTCAGGTCAGATATTTTAGTTTTCAGCATGTCACTGTCCTTTTGATTAAATATACTGTATTTAAAACAAAACAAACCCACAACCAAAGCCAAAAACCCCAAACAGACAACAACCTTGGATCTGAGAGGCTGACCACAGGATCATCTAACCTTAAGTACTGTGAAACTGAAATTACTTTGTTGACTACCTTGCTCTCTTAGTGGCCTGAATCTTTATGTAGGCAGTCTTGAGAGTATTTCACTGGATTAGGTTGTAGATCATTTGGTCATGCCAGAGATGAGAATCAGATGCTTCCATTAGAAGGCTCAGCCATTTCTTTAAAGAGTAACTTTTTTGCAGGTCAAGTTGCTGCTGTGTGCTGCTACATGATTAGGATACTTTTTTTCTGCTTTGCTGCAGAATCTTTATTTGATGTTCGGAATATGGAAGGGTGCAGTGTGAATTCCATGTTTGTAGTTTTTGTTACAGAAGTACCCTCTTCAATTTTTTAAAAAGTGCTTATGATTGTTAAAAGAAAAAAATGGCAGGGTATCTTCATTTGTTGGAGTCTCTGTTCAGGCATACTGAGAACAACTCTATAAAAGTGATACAGTCAGCTCAATGCCGTTTGCAGAATTCTTGTTGACAGATGTAAAGAAGTAAATTACAGTGGTTGCCTGGTGCTAACAAGAAGCAGGTACGATCGGGAAATAGTACATACACTTTTTTTCATTACTACAGTTATTTTCATGAAATTATATGCACACAGAATTACTGTGTTTCTTCTGACTTCATGCGCATATTGTAATTTTCTGGAAAAGTCAGGGGTTTACGCTTGGGAGAGTTTGAAATACACGGAACACTCTATCTTGTCAGAGTGGACGAGTCTTTGTGAGATTATATTTTTGCCCTTCCTGTGTTCAGTATGTTTTCCCTCTCTACATTACCTTTTCCGTAAGGCTTGACTTGCCAGGCTTCCTTTGTATTAGCTAAAAGTTAGTGCTGGTTGGTACCCAGAAGCAGTTTTGGTCACTAGAACACTGGTGAATTGCAAGTTGCGTATGCCACAGGAAGACCGGGTCATACTCGTTCCGCGGATCACGACACTGGTTCAGTGCTTTGAATTTGTGAGTGGTTTTGTAACCAGAACTTTTACGTAGGATTTCCAGTGTTGGGGTAGAAACTGGTTCTTTTGCCAGGCTTCATTACAAGGTACAAAGATGTCATGTAGTGACATCAGTTTAGCTATGAAATGCCAACGTCTTGGTGCAGTTAGTGAACTGCAACCTAGTCCTGATTTGGGTGGATTTTTTGTTTGTGCTAGACTGGAGAAAATACTCTTGTTGGATTGTAGCCTATATACAGAGTGTGCACTGCAGCATGACAGCTTGTAACCTTGACCCAAGATCTCTGCCAGTGTGAGTGAAGGTTTCTTGTGGCATTGGATAGAAGAAGCAGATGCCTCTGAGCTTTGTGTATGATTAAAAGGAGGCAAGTGGTCTTAATTCCCCACTAACTTCCGACATATCCCACATTGGGCTTCTCTGTTTAATTCTCTTAATTTAACTTGTGTCTGAATTCCAGCTGACGGAACAATAACCCCAAGTTATCCATTACTGGGGAAAAATTAAGAAGTGGATTTCGGTGAAGAGGTGCTCAGGTGATGTTGAAGACACACGGCTTCCAAAGCGTGTGTTGAAATTTGTTTGCATCTGGCAGTTTTGTATTTTCTTTGTAAGCTCTGTGACAAAGAGTAAACCTTTTTACTTAGGAATTTAAACTAGATTACTTAATAAGACTACTTGCTTGCTTTCTTGATAAACATTTTTCTGCTCTTTTTTTAGACATGGACCGTGATTATGGGCATGGAGGCTATGGTGGCCCACGATCCATGGACTCTTACCTTAACCAATCCTATGGGATGGAGAGTCATGGAGGTGGAGGCGGAGGAGGTGGTGGTGGTGGTAACAGGTAAAATAATCCTTCGGTTGTCCCAAGAATTGATGAAATCCAATTTAAGTTTTAAATCATTCTGTCTTCTAACTTAAGTGTTCCTGAGGCATGTTGTTATGATTTTGTATGAACGCTTTGGTTCTGAGTCTTTGTGTTCAGTAAACACTGGCAAATACTAAACTGTAAGAGCTGGATTCCTGTAATAATCAGTATTTTTGTGGAAAAGTTTGACAGTGAAACAACGCGTCTTTGAATGAAAATGGAAAAAGTTTTATTTTTCAGTAATGGCTAGCAATTTGTAGCTGATTGGCCTGGCATACCATTTCTGACATAGACTAGACCTAACTGGTTTAGTGCCTTAGACCGAATCTATCAACATTCCGTTTTCAAGGAACATTTAGGGTATGTGTTCTTTGGTTTGAATGTGCAGTGCTTACGTGATCTTGGTATTGAATCTGAAAGTCATGTCCAGATTATTTCACTGGCAGGTACTGATTACACTCAAAACTGTGTGCATGTTCTGGGCTGCTTTCTGAGAAGGATTGGTCTAAAAATATAAAATTCTGATGCAGTGGTCTTAAAGTTGTGTATTTAACGCTAGGATACTATTACTGTTGCTCTTTCAGATAAAAACAGTAGGAAGCAGCTGATTTGATTCAGGTGTTAACATATTCAAAGAAGCATGCTTTTCAGAGTAGTGATTCTATCTTGTAGGAAACAAAATGTGAAGAAAATTTAGATAATCTGATGGTTTTCTTGTGTGCGCCCTTGAATTCTTGTCTGGCTGTAGCCAGACTACTGTATGATTCTTGTCTGTAGTCACTGTAGTGCCACTGGGCAAGGACAGTGCTAAGTAGGGAGGCTGGAGAACTGTTGTGTTTTGCTGCACGGTTTTGTTAAACATTTTAGTTAATGTTTTTCGTTAGACAAATTATATTTAAGATTGAATTAAAAGTGAGCAGAGATTCAGGAATGAGCTGTACCTACCATACAGTAATCTGCATATGATTGAGGTTGAATGACTACTTGAACACCAAAATGTCTCTTGCCATGTGATGTTAATACTGTGCATGGGCTCTTTCTGTAGATAGTGTCATTCTCTGCGTTGCTTTGGGTCGTCTGAGGCTAACGTATTTTAAAGTGAAGGCAATCAGTTTACTGTAGATACAGTTACTAATTTGAGTCTGTTCTAGCTTATATTTGATCAGTCAAGGGGTTGTCTTTCCCAACTCCTGCTGATTCGCCCTGTTACAGCCCTGCAGGGACACTAATGTGTTTACCTTCCAAGTCACAAATATGGATGATTTCTAGCCTGACCCTCCCCTGCCCACAGGCAAAGCAAACCCTTGGTAAATAGCTAAAGATTTCAGTTCCCTGTTACTCTGCTCTGAAATTCCGAGGACTGTTTTCAGGTCCACTGTGCATGCATTGGGTAGACTTTTGAAATCCTGAGCTGCTAGACTTAATGGTCTGCAAGTAAAAGAGGGATACACTGAAGATCATGAACGCTTTGATGGGGACTGAATGTTAGAGGGAAGAAAATCTTTGAAAAGTACAAATACAAATGGAAGAGCACGTGTATTTTTCCTTTAAAATTAGAACTGTGGGGTGTTTGAGACACACAACTGTACCACTAAAAAAAAAATTTCTTTTTCCTCAGTTCAGAACTAAGCTGCCTTTTAACTGCTGTTTAACTGTTAGAATATGAGGTCATGATTTTGAAGAAAGGAGAGTTTGACTAGTCTATGAATGTCTGCAGGTGATTATTTTCGTGAGACTAGGGCTGGGCTCTAATGATGTTTTAGTAAATAATTGTTGCTGAAAATTTTAAGTAAACGAAGTTCAGACATACTGAACTTTAGAATTGTTTGTAGCAAAAATGGCTCAGATAGCTTTCTATCTGGTCATAGTGTGATTTGCCCAGCCCTAATCAAGATTAAACAATAACACAACTGTACGGACCAGTATAGTAATACATTGATTTTAGTTGATAAATGTCAACTGATAACTTGTATTTTGAAATGTATAACATTAGTAAGCTTACTTTTTTTTCTCCTCACTGTGCAACTTTTCCAGGTTTGGACCTTATGAGTCTTACGACTCCGGGTCTTCTCTGGGTGGGCGAGATCTGTACAGATCTGGCTATGGTTATAATGAACCCGAACAAAGCCGCTTCGGAGGTAGTTATGGTGGTCGATTTGACAACTCCTACCGGAATAGCCTTGACTCTTTCGGAGGTAGAAACCAGGGCGGGTCTAGCTGGGAAGCACCTTACTCCCGTTCAAAATTGAGGCCTGGGTTTATGGAGGACAGAGGAAGAGAGAGTTACTCTTCCTACAGCAGTTTTTCTTCACCCCATATGAAGCCTGCACCTGTAGGCTCTCGGGGGAGAGGAACGCCTGCTTATCCTGAAAGTGGATTTGGAAGCAGAAACTATGATGCTTTTGGAGGACCATCAACAGGCAGAGGCCGAGGCCGAGGAGTAAGTACAGAATCTTTTCAGATTCTTTTCACTAGACACTCTTTTAAACCCTTTCAAGACCACTGCTTTACAATGAATGCACTGCTCAGTGCAGTGTGGGTTTTTGTCCAAGCAAACTGTCATGGTTGACGATGTTGTTTACCCCCTTGAAGCTCTCTTCAAGTAGCACCCAGTCCCTCTTTCTGTTGAAAGTAATAAGTAATAGAAGACTAGTTGATAAGGTTTGTTAAATCTCTCCTTTTGTTTGAAAGGTGAAGATAAAAGTAATAGGTTTGGTCTAAAAGGGATTAAAAGGACTTGCATTTTTCCTTGTAAACACTAGCATCTTTGCTGCTGGTGGGGAAACTCCTGAATATTGTAAAAGTTTTTAATTAAAAAGTCTTTTGAAGTTTTGAGTAGGTTAAAGGTGCAATGTATAAGCGAAAAGTAAAACCCAGGTTGTGAATGCTAGGGGTGGTTGTACCTGTAAAGGTAAAAGTTTAGCTAATTCTTCAATATGTTGAACACATGCTTTATCAAACATCAAGTCTTCTTTAAAACTTAATTCTTACTCTGACTTGTGTATTGGAAGGGTGATGGGGAGGAAATGGCAAAGTTGGATGATTAGCAGTTACAGTGATTCTTTTTCAAAATTAAAGCATGCTTAAAGGGGCATCATCAACTTGAAATCAGGTCATCCACTTATCTCAGGTATTCATTTTCTTTTGAAGACTTAGGTTCTAACTCCTTTTTAGTAGATTCCAGTGTAGGATGGGAGAACTATATGTCCAAGAAACATCAGGGATTAACTGTTCACAAAATAGTGGATCACAGTTTGGAGAAGTCATGTGGGGGAGGGGGTGGAGTTTGAAGGGAAATAAACCAAAGGGAATAAAATAAAATCCTGTCAGAAGTACTAACTTTAAGTTGATGGTGTCCCTTTATCTTGGTTTTAAATCCCAATTCTGATTATGGTCTTTTAAGCATGAAGAGTTCAGTGAACACTTTTCTGCTTGTGCCTCTAGATGTAACTCATATTTGAAAATTCTAAAGCGTGCCATATTTCTTTGGGAAGCAATTCTCTTAATATTAGCAATACAACTTGTTCGTAGCTTGGAAGTGTAGAGGAAGATTATTTTTTACTGGGTTTTCTAAATGCTTAACTGTGTGGTGGTTTTGTTTCAGAAAGTCTACTTTGCAGCATTCTTGAGTACTGTAGTTGCCATATTCAAATTTTAGCTCAGATTTTCACATGGCTGCTAGCTAGCATGTAGCATGGTATGAGAAATAGTTTCTAAGATTTGTTTCTCTGCTTGTAAAGCTGAAAGTGTAAGGTTCTTAAGCTTGGATGCCATCCTTTCAGAACTCATTTAGATCTGAAAGTTTTGTGCCAAGTTACAACAAGTAGCCTTACTTTTTGTTTTGCCTTTGAAACTTATCTTTTTCAGTCTTCTATGTAATAAAGGAGAATGTGAAGGCTAAAGTACTTACATACGTAAAATGCATTGCACCTTTAATAGATAGACTGTTTACAAAAAGAAGTACGTGAGATTATCCAAGTGCATACATCATGTCCAGTTTATGTGTACAAAGTAAATGCACATGCTAGGTAGTTCTGTAACTATCTCAATTAAATAAATTAACATGGAGATCTTGTGCATGGACTTTTGATTAAGAAAAGTGCCTATTCTGGTACATTCTGTCTGTCATTTTAAAATTTGCTTAAAAAGAGTTACAGTTTTCACAAAGTGTGTTGAAGTTATTTTTATGTTCCTTTAACTTTAATAGTGTAATTCTAATTCTCTTCTCATGGTAGTATAAATATTTCTGCTTATCCAAGTCACCCATCCAGTCAGTGGGCTCTCTTCTGCTCTTTATTAATCAAATAATTAAGAAGTATGTTAGCTCTTTTGAATATATTTCAGCTACCTAAATTCTTCCTCTTCAGATTACTTATTTGTTCTGTGCCTTCAGAGATGTAACCTTCATTATAAAATCCACAAATGATTGTATAGCATTTTATAAACAATAGAAAGGTTTAGTCTTTAAACTGAATTTTAATTTCTATTGCTGCCATGTTTTTGTATCGTTCCCTCCAGGCTCAACTTTTAAATTCTATATTTATTGAATTCAGCGGAAAGATAAGTAAAAGAAAGAACGAGGTTCCTTCAATTAATCACCATTCCACGCTGGACAACCTTCTTTACTCAGTTTTCAAGTCACTGCTAATCATTTGGCATAAAGAACCCTTTTTTTTTTCCCCTTCCAATAGGACTGATGACTTAAGTGTCAAACTGGGTTGGCTAACACTTCTTTTATCCTGGAGGGAGAAGTCATTCATCTAGAGAATCTGAAGAGAGGAACCAAGATGTAGGCTGAGATGTGAACTCTGATAGACATGTTCACTGTCTGGACAGTGGTTCTGAATAAGCAGAAACGCAGTTTATACATACATATAAACTCTGTTTATACATACATATAATCTCTACTGAGCAAACACCCACAAAGCCATTGCACAACACAACATCAGACCCGGAGCTTAAATTTCCCCTGCATTTTGCTCTAGAACACAGATTTTAACTTAGTTCACAATTTTATTGTACCAAGTAATTGCTTTATTTCTAGTGATATCATATACTAATACCTTTTTCTTGATTTCGCAAATTTTCAGCATATGGGAGAGTTTGGAGGCATGCACAGACCTGGAATTGTTGTTGACTATCATAACAAACCCAGTCCTGCAGCAGTTGCTGCAAGAGGATTAAAAAGAAAAATGATACCACAACCATATAACAAACCTGGTGGGACATTTATCAAGAAACCGAAAATGACAAAACCTATTCTGAAGCTGAGCCAGAAAAAATCACCTAGTAAGTAACAAGTGCCAAAATTCTTAAGATAAAATTACGGGATTTTTTTACTCATTAGATATTATTTAGATTTAATATTCAGAAAGAAGTCTCTATGTGCTGTTTCATAATTCTTCATTTTCTACCTTTTGAAGTACCCTACAACCAATTTTAAGAATTTACTCTTCTAGCTCTTCTACTGCAAAGATAATTTGCTGAACGAAATTGAGTATGTTGGTGTGTTTAAATAGCTACTGCTGTTCTGGAGAGAAATTTTCACCACAAAAAATAGTTCCAGATCTCAGGTTGTCTTAAGCAACAATGCCTGACAAATATTGAAGTGTTCCCTTGTGTGAGCCTGGGCACTGCTGCCCAGATACTTTGAGGGTTATAAAAAGCAGTGCATCAGCTGCAAGGCAGGTAAAAAAGGCATAAGATGTGGGTGAGGAGGAGAGGGAAAGGGAGGCAAGCTGTGAAAACAGTGAACATTGTTATCAGTAATTTATGAAAGGGAGAGAGATTGCTCCTTCTTGTAAATGAATTTCCATAGTGAAGAGGAAAAACTGGAAATGTGATAGGTAAACCAGAAATACAAATTGCTAAGTATTAGTGGTGCTTGGCTTCTTTAGCTTCCCTAAAGATGTCCTACAACTTGGATAATTCTGATAGTATAGTCAAAGCTGGACAAAAAATTCCCTAATAAGCTTTGAATAAATTACTTGCTTTGAGAGAATTTTCCACATAAAAATTTTCCTTTTGGTTTTGTCATTCTAGTTACACCACCATGTGTTACAAAACTGTTGTCTTAACTTCACCTTCAAAAGTATTGTGAACATTTCAGGCAGTGGACATATAGAACACACAGCCCTGCCTTTTGTGTAGGGACAGTTAGGGCTGAACTCCCCAGCTTTGATACACATCCAGGGGTATCAAAGACTCGCATCTCTTCTTCTTTCAGTACTTGTGTAGGTTCTCCTTTTCTAAACCACCTACAGACAGAGCACTTTTATTATTTGTTGACCCCCACTGATTTCCACATTCCAAGGATTATTGTGTCCTACATAATATTGAAGTTATTTTAAGAAGTCGAGTAGATGGTGCCTACTAGAATGTACTTTTTCTCAACCTGTCCTGTGATTTGAAGACCGGCAGGAAAAAAACTATTGGATGACTTAACACACTTCTCTGAAATGTGAACTGAAAGACGCTCAAAGTGTTATCATGTAGTTGAAAACTAAAAAGTAGGTGACAACTAATAGAAAATTGGATGCAATTGGTATACAGTACACACATGAGAATGTATCTCAAAATTCTATTGTCCTTTGAATATTGACTTTCTTGTTTTGTGGAGTTAGATAAGGTGATTGCCTCTAGAAGACTCTTTAGTTTATAATCCTAAGGATAACTGGTTTTTTGTTCGGTATTATTACTGAAATATGATGAGCTGTAGATGTAGGCTGTCCTAGCTGCAAAGCAAGCTGAATGTTTTTTCCTTAATATCTTATTGCCTTAAAATGAATTGATGGTGACAGTCTTTTACATTATTTATTTCTTCCTTATGTTTATAGATATGAAGTCATCTTTCCAGGATTCTACTATAGAGGTAAAGATTCCCAGAATTGAGAAATGTTTGTGATTCTTTCAGAATTTTCTATGGTGTACCTGAGGATGAATGATTATTAAGCTAGATTTACAAAATATTAAGCACCTGAGTGTAGGAGAACTTACTTATTTTTCTTTATCTAAAACTATCTTATTTTGGTGGCAGTCTGAAATCCTTACTCATTTCAAATGAAAAGTATAGCTTGTGCAGATAGCCTGGAAAATGGGTTTTAGTGTGTTTGTAAACCCTACTTATTCTTGTAAAGCACAGAGAGCTGTCATACAAACACCTCTCGTGTTGTCACAGATGGTCACCTTGAATTCATACCCCTATGGCCTGCTTGGATGGGTTGAGAAATTAGGTACAAAATGACAGGAAGATTACTAAATATCAGTGATGAAGAATGGATAGGACATAAGACACATCAGGGAGCAAGGGTGAATAAAAAAAGAACCAGTGTTAACAGGTGTTCTCTGGTGTGTTATAAAGATCAGTTGCAGGAAATGTTAAGTGACCTAAGCATGTATGTATATCCTGGTTCCATGCTGAAAGACTGGAATGTTATTTTCCTTCTTTTTGAGTGGAGGGATTAACATATTCTCAACTAAGTATTTGAGAGTCTGAAATGGAAGTCAGAATATTTATGTAGAAGACGGTGAGAATTTTGATTGTGAAACTAATTCACAAATACCTCAAGGCATTAAAGAAAAATAGATAGCTTGAAGTGTCTGTACACTGAGTCTAACTAGATAGTTTGCTTGCTTCTATTGTCGTATTTGATAAAAAAGGCAAGTAACAGATTATTGGAAATAAGGTAATTTGCACTGTGTTTCTGGATTTGGAATGTTGTTGGGTTTTTCTTAAAAATTTACGGATTTGACTTTATTAGGAAATTGAAGTGGACACAAGTGGTGCAGTTGTTATATATGAAGACTTTACAAGAGATGCTTATGATCTTGGATATCAGACCTTTGGAGGTAAGTCAGTTTGCTTTCAGGTGTGGTATTATATTTGTGTGACTCTGAGTGAATACATTTAGTAAGCTCGTACGTGTGACCTCTTAATAGTTATTGATGAGCATGACTTTCTTTAAGCATTTATAAATTTAGGACATGGAGAAGGTGATTGTAACATCCATCCATTACTTGTTTTGTTCTTTACGTGCTTACTGTCTCTCTGCTTTCTGATCATCTCTATCTTGTTGATTGACTTGTTTTAATTTTTGTGAAATTAATGGAAATGGTCTTCTATACTTACTGCCATTTCATTGCTTTAATGTTGTTTATCGCACCAGTTCCTCACCCGTATCCTATTATTTATCCCACTAGCTGATGAACCTCACCCTGAGGTGAGTCTCTCTTTTATAGAGGTGGATTAATTTAACTTGGAGAGCTGCTCCCTAGAACATGGCGTCTATCTCATGTGCAGGCTTAACGAAACAGATTAATTATTAGTTTTCATAAAGTCAGTTAAAGTGTATATTAACTGTTATGTTTTCAAACACGTACACGAAGAAATCCTGTCTTATGACTGAAACTATTTTTAGTCCTCTTTCAAAATTTCCCTTGCGTGTTGCTGCCCTGTTGCCTATGTAGTCTCATGGTAAGATGTGCTAGAAATTGGCAGGCAGCTGATTAGTCTCTTTTCTTGAAATCGTAGTAACCTTTTGGTGTTTGGGGTTTTTTTTTTTTTTGATTGTGTGTGGTTTTTTTAAAGTGACCATAAATGCACTGAAGGAAAGTGGGAGCCCCTCTGGAGAGTCCCAGTTCATATGTAGGTTCTGGCTTCCATTGCCCAGCTGGTAACATGATGGCCACTTGAGTTTGTGAGCTTGAGGGTTAAGATACAGGCCTTTTCGCTCCACAGAATGTTTTACTGCTGTAAAAATCTTGTATAACAAGTGATCCTTTGCACGTTTCCAGGGCTGGTGGTAAGGCACTAAGTGAAATTTAAATCTTGAGATCAGTAATGGCAATTGCCTCTATGGGTGGGTGGTTGTTTTTTGTTTTCAAATTGAATTTAAAAAAATTAATCTTTTGGGTAGGAGTTTTTCTCCTCTCTGGATCAGAGGAATTTCTGAAACTTTGCTACAAAATGAAAAACCTTGGGGTAATTAGGAAAGAAGTGTAAGCTGTTAGTCAGTGGAAATGTTTTCAGTCCTTAGTGAACTTCTAGAGCTACAGAGCTTTTTCCAAGTCTTCTTTTCCCTTTGCATTATGCTGTTGTACATTCATTTCTGTTGCTGTTTGGATGGAGGCAGACTTCATGGAAGCTGATCTCTCTTCTAAGGTTGAACTGCAAAGGAAAACTAAGTGATCCTTGTCTTCCTGCTCTAAAACTATGCACTGATTAATACTATAATTATTTCCCTTTGTCTATAGGCTACTAAAGCAGGCATAAAGACAAACATAAATACACTTATGCAAAAAGTCATAGAATCACAGAATGGTTGGGGCTGGAAGGGACCTTAAAGACCATCTAGTTCCAACCTCCCTGCCATGGGCAGGGGCACCTTCCACTAGACCAGGGTGCTCCCAGCATCCTCCAGCCTGGCCTTGAACACTTCCAGGAAGGGGGCATCACCAGCTTCTCTGGGCAACCTGTTCCAGTGCCTCACCACCCTCTCTGGGATGAATTTCTTCCTGATATCTAATCTAAATCTCCCCACTTTCAATTTAAACCCGTTACCCCTTGTCCTGTCACTACAGGCCCTTGGCAAAAAGTTCACCTCAGCTTACTTGTAGCCCCTTCAGGTACTGGAAGGCTGCAGTAAGATCTCCCCAGAGCCTTCTGTTCTCCAGGCTGAACAAGCCCAGTTCTGACAGCCTTTCTTCATAGCAGAGGTGCTCCAGCCCTCTGAGCATCTTCGTGGCCTCCTCTGGACTTGCTCCAACAGGTCCATGTCCTTCTGATGTTGGAAAGCCCTAGACCTGGAGACAAGTACTCCAGATGGGGTCTCAAGAGGGCAGAGTAGAGGGGGAGAATCACCTCCCTCGACCTGCTGGCCATGTTAGGTCAATGTTCTTAGAGGTCTTTAATATTGCAAAACTGATTTCTAGTAATTTATTTGTTTGCACTCATATTTACATGTCAGGTGATAATCTAATGAACAAATTCTTTGAAGGTTTGGTTGGTTTCTGTTGTGTGGTTGGTTCCCCCTCCCCTCAGCTCCCATATGGTTCTTGCTTCACTGGTTTATTTCTTCAGCTGAAAATCTTTGCAATATTTTTTCTGTGAAATCAAGCAAAGTCTGTTGGGGAAAATAAAGCTGTTGAAGTTCAGGTGGGGTACCATACCTTAATGAAACACTGCCTTGTCTACTTTGAGAGCCTTTGCTTTTGTTTTTGGTATCTGCCTTCTCAGCAGAAGAGAATGGCTTTAGATAGTTCCTTCTTACGTAAGGAGATCGTAGCAATGGTGCTGTAAACCCGTGCAGTCTTAAGTAATGTGTTTCTCCCCATACACCCCCAGTACCCTGCTTGCTTACTTGAAGAGGCCTTTAGTTATTAGGCACAACTGGGCTGGATTTGCTCTAAGTCTGCATTTCCTTACTTTTATGAGTGTAACTCCTGAACTGCTATGTTTGTGTTGTTGGAGGCAAATTTTTAAATTGGTTGTCTTTAGAGGAGGAAAATAAAACTTCTGTGGCGTGTAAATAAGCCATTGAACCACTTTGGTATAGGGTCTTTCTCTGCATTTGGGATATTTGTGGAGAGGACAGGGAAGACAAATACTTTTACTGGTGGTTTGTTGGTGGTTTGTGTGTGTGTTTTTTTTTTTTTTTGTTCCTTCTACCTTACATTAAGATGGCAAAGGAGAAGTTAAAAGTGAGGAAGAAGAAAAACGACGAATTGAGGCCCGAAGAGAGAAGCAAAGGCGTAGAAGGGAGAAAAACAGTGAAAAATATGGTGATGGATACAGGTTTGTGTGGGAACTTCTGTCTTATGTACAGTGTTTTTCTTTCCCCTTTATACTTCTGTAAGAATACATCTTCTTTTATTTGGTTCTTATATTTACCCTTCATAACGGTAACTGGTAATACCAGTGTTCTAAACATAATGGTGATACCAGATTTTTTTTTTTCCCCCCACTTAGACTTCTTTTAATGTTTTTCATATTCATCTTCTGATTAGGTTTGTCAAGTCCTCATAGTTTTGAGGAGAGAGGAAAGAACCTTTCTTTAATAGTAATATTATTAATTGTATTTCTCTTGATAGAATGGCATTTACTTGCTCATTTTGCAAATTTCGAACATTTGAAGAAAAAGAAATTGAATCGCATCTGGACAGTGCAGCTCACCAGGAAACATTGGATCATATCCAGAAGCAAACCAAATTTGACAAAGTAGTGATGGAATTTCTTCATGTAAGACAACTGTTTTTTGATGTATATAATAATTTACATTAGAATATAGTTTCATACATGTAACTTGTCATCTACAAAAGGAATAGCAATGATTTTTGGCACAGTACGTAGTACTAAACTTTGAGGCAAATTCAGCGTCTGTAAAGTAGTGCCTTAAGAAGTAACAGCAATTAATTTGTAATTCCTGATTCTCTGTAGGAGTGTATGGTGAATAAATTCAAGAAGACAGCTATGCGTAAGCAACAGACAAGTAACCAAACAGAAAATGCTCAAGCTGCTGAGAAAGATATAATGGAGGGTGAGTAATGCTTTTTATGTGAAATTGCATATCATGGAGTTCTGCTTGTCCTTTTCTCCTTTCATTCTTTCATTCAAATTTGATAAATTGTTTGGGTTAAGAATATTAGTTTTCACACCTTTTCTGTACCTGGTTGGATTCCTTGATTCACATAATGTGGAATGTAAGCACAGTGGGAGATTGCAAACCTTATTTATTTTGCTATCCAGGTGGCCTTGTCAGAAAGTAAGATAACAGTGTGCTAGTACTTGGCAAACAGTATTATGTGGGCTTTGTCACAGCCTTACTCAGCGTAATGCATGAGGAGTGGTAACGGGGATGCTGATTGATTGAGAGGGGGCGTGTAATAAAGCAGTAAGGTGATAGTGGTCAATTATGATGGCAAGGATCTGGATAATGTAAGTGGGATTGTTGCTGTGGTTTTGAGAGACACTGCCAAAAGGAGGAGTTTGAGCACTTTCTTGGCTACCCAAGATGCATCTTGGCCTGACTCTTTTTCCCTTAGCTGCCCTACAGACAGTTTTCTGGAGCATTTTGTGTGTCCTTGCCTTGCTGTGCCGTATCCTTCCACTTCATCTTTTTCTTGAGGGATTTCAAAAGATGTTAGAGACAGAGGGGAAGTCTTTTGAGTACCTCTACTTTAGGCAATAACTGTATTGGAATATTACCTTAATTTGAATGCTAAATGCTACTTAAAAATGGATATAGCCAACATCTTAACAATATCACAAATTCTTCTGTATACTTTTCTGAAGTACTGGAGGGCCTGTTTGCCCTTGTGAGCAGAATGTTCTGTTGGCAAGCTAACACTGGAGGTTGCAAGAGGAGTTGGATTCCTGTGGTGCTTCATGGGGGTGAGGGGAAGCAAGGAAATAAATTAGTTTTTCCGTGAGGGATAAAGTAAGTCCAGCTGCTTTGGTGAAGCTTTGCTTTGTTTCTTTTATCAAAATGTGTAAGGATATTAGTTACTGTTGATTTGAAACAGATGGCATTTTTCTGCACTAAATAGTTCAATTTGATTATTGTATCATTTTTATTTCCTTTTGTTTAGGCAGGTAGTTGTTTATATCATAACCTCAGACAGCAAATGTAATTGCTTGGGTTTCAGATATGGTTTGTGGTAAGAAGGAGTTGGGAGTATCCAAGTGAAAAACTTCTGCCTTCAACATTGCCTTCAGGGAGCTTAAATTTGATTCCTGAATTTGAGTGAACGTTCCCCTGTGGTTCAGTTTGACATGTTTAACAACTGAGAGCTCTAGTTTTCTGTATTAAAAAAAAAAACCAACCAAACAACAAAAAAACCCACCCCAAAAAACCCCAAACAAACAAACAAACCCCCCACAAAACCAAACCCAAACAGATTTCATCTTCCATTTCCCTAGTATAGCACATTTTGTGTTAATGATTTGTTGCATCTTCTTTGGCAGGGGTTACTGCTGATGACCATATGATGAAAGTTGAGACTGTTCACTGCAGTGCTTGCAGTGTGTATGTTCCTGCATTACACAGTTCTGTTCAGCAGCACTTAAAATCTCCTGATCACACAAAAGGAAAACAAGTAAGATATAACTTATTATTAAAAAAAAAAAAAGGCAAGCATGATCTAATTGTAGATAAGTGTTATGGTATGAGATGCAAGTAATTTCTAAGTTCTCATTGGTATTACTTGTTTTCTAGGAAGCTAGAATGTCCTTCTTACACTTTAAACATGATGTCTCATGAGGTAGCCAGGGCTTAAGCAACCCCAGTTGATGAAATGTTGGTGTGCTTAATAGCTGACAGTAGCAAGTCCTGAGAAAGTTGCTAGAATTATTTTTTTATTTCATGGGAATTTTTTTTACTGCCATTAAGTGTTGGAAAGATTTTCATACTCAAATTACAAAACAATACATATGTTTCCAACAAGGTAACAAACCTGGTGTCTCTTATTTCTTCTTGGCTTTTATCTTTTTAATTGGAAAAAAGTGAGAGCAGTTCAGAATCAGCATAGAATCCTGGAATGGTTTGGGTTGGAAGGGACCTTAAAGACCATCTAGTTCCAACCTCCCTGCCATGGGCAGGGACACCTTCCACTAGACCAGGCTGCTCAAAGCCTCATCCAGCCTGGCCTTGGACACTTCCAAGGATGGGGCATCCACAGCTTCTCTGGGCAACCTGTTCCAGTGCCTCACCACCCTCTCCAGGAAGAACTTCTTCCTGATATCTAATCTAAACCTCCCCACTTTTAATTTAAACTAGTTACCTCTTGTCCTGTCACTACAGGCCCTTGTAAAAAGTCGTGTCACCCCGTCCTTCCCCCCAGGATTTTCTTGTAGCCCCTTCAGGTACTGGAAGGCTGCAATAAGGTCTCCCGGAGCCTTCTCTTCTCCAGGCTGAACAAGCCCAACTCTCTCAGCCTGCCCCCATAGCAGAGGTGCTCCAGCCCTCTGAGCATCTTCATGGCCTCCTCTGGACTCGCTCCAACCAGTCGATACCCTTCTGATGTTGAGGGCCCCACAGCTGGACGCAGTAGTATGGTATTGGTCCCTGTTACGATTTATAGTGATGCACTCTTAAGGTTGGTAGAAGGGTTGAAAAAGTAGAGTGAGTTGGGGGGGAAAAAGTCACAGTTGTCATAGTAAGCAAGATTGCCAGAGTAATGTTTTCTTTTATATATGAGCTTCTGTGATTATGGAATGTCATAGAATGGTTTTGGTTAGAAGGGGCCTTTAAAGGTCATCTAGTCCAACACCCCTGCCAAGAGCAGGGACATCTTCAACCAAGTGTTAGGCTGTGGTGGAGGAGCATGCATGTTATCTGTAGATAAGAACAGGAAACTTGTTGTAGACAGATACGTGATTGTAGTTCCTTATATCAAGATGTGAATATATCTGTTGATCAAGCTAGAGCAATAAATACTACCAAACTTAATTGAGCCTATTATGTGGTTTGGATCTAAATGCTAAGAATAAGCATTTCATGCTGTAATATGCTCATTTTTCTTACAGAAACTGACCATGAATTCAGATGTGTGTGACTGTTGTAATAGGTGTATGATAATTATTCACTGTAAAATTTGTTTCCTAGGCCTACAGAGAACAAATAAAAAGGGAGAGTGTTCTTACTGCCACCAGTATTTTGAATAATCCTATAGTCAAGGCACGATACGAGCTGTATGTGAAGGTAAGATGCAACTGGAAACGGGTAGTCTGGAATGTTTGCTATACTGCTATTTCCTCTGTGCTGATGGAGTTTAACCACAGTGCTCTCTTCTGTTTCTGCCTTCTAGGTAGCTCAGAGGTTGAATATATTTTTAACTTATTTTGCCAGTCCCAGATAACTTTGCAGAAAAAATTACTACCTTCAGATTTACCAGCCTTTGGTTTTGGTTTACCATTTATATGGAGTAAATTTTTAATTAGGTGCTCTTACCAAACAAATCGAGCTTTGGGAAAGCATCAGCATGGCCTTGATATGTAATACTAACTGCAGAGCACAACCCACTTAACAAATAAGTCAGTCTTTAAGTTTGGAAGTATAAAGTCCAGCGTGTGGCTTTGGACTGAAGTACTTTTCATGGCAGCATACAAAAAATGAAAGCTTATAACAGCAGATGTTGTGATCAGTGATTTTTAGAAGGTCTGTGGTGCAGGTGCGTGGCCTGAGAAACACATGTGATTTTATTTTAGCAGCATGTGGGTTTTTTTTCTGCTGGGCCAGCAGAGTGACTTTCTCTGTAGTAAAACTGTTAGCTATTTCTGGTAGTTACTTCTAACTGGTTTGTAATTTTGCCTGTGGTCAAACAGACTCTTTCACACAAAGCAATAGTGTGTTGCAGAAGCACGCCAGGGTATGTATGAGCCAATGCAAAAGTTAATTGTGATTTAAAATACCAAATTAGTCATGTTCTGCAAAGATATATGTGGCTGGGTGCGAGAATCAGATTTGGACAACTGTTTGACTGCTAAGGGAAGCTAGGTGTCCTGGTTGAATCCCAGCCAGCAACTAAGTATCACACTACTGTGAAGAGAATTAACTCTGTACAGGCTAAAACCAGCACAGTAGGTAGTGACGACACTACAGCCTGGAGGAGCTGCGTATTTCCAGCCACCTTACAGCCTGCATGCCTGTGTGCTGTCCTGTGCAGCTCCTTAGCAGGGATGGGTAAGAGGGGGAATGGAAACTTGCCGTTCATCAGTTGGAAACTGAGGAAAACAAAATTTGCAAGGTGGCCTTCACCAGGAGACCATGGATGCTTTCAGCATGCCTAGCACTGCTATTTCCTGGAATGGATTGAACTTCATACACTTTCAGCAGCACCTACCCAGTGAGATGTATCTGGCTTCTGCAAATCCCTCCCATCCTTACCCAAATGTGTAATTCAGTGCAGACTGAAGGAGTCAGGTTCTATGATACAGCTCGTGATGAATTGGAGCATGCGCTGCATGCATTGGCTCCATGCAGGCTTCCAGGAGAGTAGAAAATCTTTGTTGCCACTGAAAACAGTTTGCTTTGCGATGAAGGGCAGAGAGGTTCGGGGAAACACCCTGCCCCACCTCCCAGCCAAAAAATCCCCAAACAGAACAAAACCCAACCAAACAAACCCCCTCAAACCCAGCATTGTTTTGGAAAGTGTTGCCTGTCCTGCGTAAGCAGTGTGGAAGGAGGAAGTTCAAGGCAGGGAAGACCTGCGAGGTTGTTGACACAGACTTGAACCAGGTTGCAAAGGCAGGCCATCAGCATTACAAATTAATCCCTTTGACAAAAGGAGAACAAAACTGCAGGTCAGCAACTTCTGATTTTTATGCATCACTATTGATACAGTTTGACATGAGCAAAAAAGGTAGAAGATTTTTTCCCCCCCCTTTTCTATTACACTGCTGGAATTCTTTGTGCACAGTGGGAAGTTTTGTTCTTCTGAAGTGTGTGCGAGAAGAGGGGGATATCCCAAATAAAGTTGAAATAAGGAAAGTTCTCATTTTGCTGAGGCCAGTACTGCCTTCTAGAACCACACACCCTGCTGAGAGTAGTGGTCATCCAGCTCTACCACAGCCAGTGTTTGGGACCCACCTTCCATTGTGGTTTTGTGTGAAAAATTCTGCTGAAGTAATTTTGATTACTACATCAAGCTACTGCGTAACTGCGTGGAGGGTGACAGTTTAATGTGATTAAGGTTGATTGGCTGGCTGCATCAGGTGGTCAGTTTTGAGGATTTTTCAATGTATTGCATTGTCTAAGACTTTTCAAGGTTGAAGGCTCTGGCTAATGTTTGAAAATGAGGGAGTGGATCATGACTTCTAGTCTGGAGTAAGCGAGTTGACAAGCAGTAACAACTGCTGTCTTACTTGGGACACTGGTCACTTCTTTTGAGTAAAATACCATTCTGTCTGTGGTATTCCCATACCTATTCCTCTCCCCCGTGCTTAGTGGAAAGTCTCTTGTGGTTTGCTCTAATCTTCTGTCCAACTAGAGTCTTTTCCGCAGGGCGCTTGCTGTATGTGCGGAAGGAAAGACAACAAATAGATGTGTCCATTTTAAACAAACTAACAGCTTCAAAGGTGTCATTCGACACTTAACTTCCATTTTTCTTTAAGTACATGTTTCTAGTTCGTAATGCAAAATGGAAAGCAGAATTAATTTTTTTTGTCTGTAAACACTTTCAAATATTTTTATATTTAACCACTTAATGATGAAGTTCGTTTTAGATCTTCAAATTTCAGTGTGAAATCTTCTAAGAATTAAATTCAAATCTGGTGGTATTGACCTGTACATGCTAAATAAGTATGCGTAGTTGAACTTGAAACTTTGAGCTAGCGCTGTAAGCTTGGACACGTCAGCTATTACAAAGGCGTACAGGTTAAATCGCTTCTGGTCATTTTCGGTGTGTTAAGCTTTTTCTTCCCCTGGTAGTGGCGCCTGTGGTGTCCACTGAAAATGGAAGGATCTATATGGAGTTAGCCTGATAATCCATCGGGTGGTGTGTGGAGGTTTGTTGTTTGTTTAAAGCCATTTGCAATTAATGTCCCAGCTCCATGGAAGGCTGATTCAGTAAATTAGATGATGTGGCTTTAGAGGAGCTCCTGGTGTTTTATGAAGGCTCTGATGAATGTTAACACTTCTAGAGTTAGCAATGGAAAGGAAAAAACATAGTTCTAGAAAGGGCTTGCCAGCAGTTGTTAGTGCCACAGACGATGATGAGAGCAACATGAATTATAAGATGGAGAACAGTGTTTTTTAAAGGTGGCCTTAATTTACTAATGCAGCTTCCTTTGATCTGTTAGTATTAGAATTAGTCATGTGTACTCTTCTTCCAGTCTTCAGCTGGACCAATGCTAGGACTACAATTTTCTGTATCATGTCTTCTGTCACAAAATGCTGTTTCTGTTCCCTGTGCTGCTGAAGCTGCCTTGGAGCTGGTGTCTGCGTTGTTGGAAACTTCTCCATTCAGTTTCCAGAAAACTTCTGTACCAGGACTGAGGTTTCCAGTTGTTAGAGCTTGTATGTTACCTTTATGATCCAGTGGTGCTGGTGACCATATTTTATGCTATCTTATTTCATGATTTTTTTTCAATTCCTCTATTTGAAAATCCAGTTGGTGCATAAATTAACAGCATATTGTTTGCATCATGACCTTTGCATGCAAAGAAACTTTCCTCTTAATCTCTTGTTTCATATCTCCCATCATAGTTATTTTAATTGAAGACCCTTGAAAGGATTATTTCTTACCTTGGCCAGCCTTCTAGGTACCCTTTTATGCTTCCAATGTACTCATTTGTGCTTTTTAAAAAATTCTTAATCTCTCCTTATCTGTATTACATCCATATTGTAAAAGGGGGGGCAAAGAGGGGAAATCCATTGCAACCCATGTGCTCACCATTCCATAACAATCATCTTGGAAGTTTTATGAACCTGTAGCAAGTTCCTTTATAATAAAAAGACCATCTTGCTGGAAAAAGACCATCTTGTTTCTGAGACGAAAGTTATCACTTGATGCAGTCATGACTGTCACTAAATTTGGACCACTTAGACCTTCTTAGAATGATGTCTGTGATGAAAAGCTGCTTGGATGTTGCTCAAGAGAAGCATTGTAAAGGTTGACATTTTCTGTCCCTACGTCCCAGGGCTGTTTAATCACACGTATGAGTGAAGGCATTATAAAATTTACCAGTTAGGAAGGCAGACTAGGGTATCTTTTTGGGTCAGGTTTTAGAGACCTGTTATAAATTGATATAGAGAGTGGTTTCTGGGGACATGGGAATCCCAAAGCATTGGTTGTAAGTACCAGTTCAGAGGCTGAAGCTTTCTCTGAAATTTAATTAATCTAGAGGGAGGGAAGCCAAAGAATGCATCGCTTGGGAATAAACTACTTACCTGCTTGTGTTTTTATGCTCCGTAGGCATCATAAAGTCTTTCTGCGTCAGTTCAGGGGTGTGCCCGTGTTCTTTTCAGTTTGGGTTTTTTTTTTTCTCTTTTTTTAAAGCCCTCTGGAAAGATGAGGTGAGTGTAGCTGTCGGAATTGACTAGCATCAAAATTGGCTCTGCATGCGGTGTGGGATGCCTCTGATGCCGCATCACTGGAAAAGAGTGCAGTCGTTAGGATCTTCCCCTCGAGGGCAGTAACTTTGTCCTTACTTTGAGAATTTGGAAAGTGCATTTTTCTCTGAAAAAACAGTTGGGGAAAGCAACTTAGGGTACTTTTTTTTATTATTGTGTAGAGGTCTGTTTAGCCAGAAGTAGTGTGCCGAATCCAGTTGTGTTAGGTTAGCCCGAAGTGACTTACTGTCTCTACAGCAGAGAAGTGTAACGATTTTCGGTAGCTTGTCCCTAAGAGTCAGGGACAGCCAGAAGCCATCCATGGGAGTGTGGATGTAGTCCTTTTAGAAGTGCTTTCTTCAGCTACAATTAATAGTTATGCCTGGCCTAAACATGAGGAGTTAAGTCTTCTCTTTTGTACGAGAGCTGTAGAAGCCCTTCGGATATCCATGTGAATCACTTACAGAGAAAGGCTGCCTTTTATTTGGCTAGGTAACAATGCTCTCTATTAGGCCATACGAAAATCTTCATGTACTTGTCTTCCCTCTGTAATGCCTACTGATGAGCATGTATTTGAAGCTCACCAGGTGGAGTATTCGTAACTCAGTAATTAGCTTATTTCTGCCTGTCTTTGGAAATCCTTGCTCTGGTATCCAAATGTGCCCCCCTGAGGAAAGCAGCACTAAAGGCTTTGCAGTCAGGTCTTTCACGTCTGTCCAGAAAGGAAAGTAGATGAGTACACTTTTGGGGAGTTGTACTACCCCTTATTGAATGAAGGTTTGGATGTAACTGAAAAGAACTTATTTCACAATGCTTTCCATTGATATTGGAGTTGAATTGGTTAGGGCACTTGCTGTTCTCTATGGGTTTTTTTTAATTAAACAGTTTACTGAGCTAATAAATATTTTTGATATTTCAGTGCTGGGCACACGCCTATTCAGTGAAATGCTCCTTGGTGTTCTGTAGCCCTGTGGTGCTTGACAGTAATACTGGGTCACCTAAAAGTGGCATGAGTTTAACTGAGATAGGGGGTTTTCTTGGTTTTGTAGGGCTCACATAAGTTTTGATACCATCTTACCTATAAGAATCTACTTCTAAAAACGACAAACTTGGTATGTTAAAGATGTTTAAATACTAGCTGCCACATATAAACCTCATGAGCAAGGTATGCCTTTGATTAGGCTGTGAGTTGATTTGGCTTAACAGACATTATCATCTCAGTGCTGTAGGCTGGCCGTTACGAAGTGCGTGCGTTAAGTTATCCTGGGCCTTGCAATAACGTCATCGCAAAGAATTCTGCTGTCTTTGGGTTACTCTTTAAGTTGAGATTTATGACTTTTCTTAATTTTAGAATAACAGTGAAGCCAAGTTTTTTTTGTTAGTGGCGTTTGCTAAATGTTTCTATACCTTTCTAATTTTTCAGTGATTTGTAGGCTACCTGGAAGACCTTGCATGAAAAATGTAGCTGAAGTAAAAATACTTAAGCAAAAAAGGAAAGGGGTCTAGAACTCCATTTTTCTTTTGGATCATCTTTGAAATCATCTTAAAATCCCAGTCCTAGTGTAGTTGGTGATTGGTGTCATGTTCAGATCAGACTTGCTCTGTCCAACATGGAAGGAGCTTCAGCGAAGGAACTACTAATAATACTTCATGTTGTTATTCTTTATTATTCACTAATTATTCATAGTTTTTAAATATCTGAAATAAGTGAAAGCTGAGGTATGTCTTCTACTGAATTATTGTATGAGAGGAAATGCGAAACTAGAATGCCAGTGTATTTAAAATACTGTCTGAGAAATCTGCTTGCAAATTTTTCTAGATCAGCAAAGAAATGAATTTCAGTCTAGTCACTGTAATTATTGTAGATTTCTCTTTCATTTACTGAAGACTTTGCCTTTTTAATAGAGTTATTTAGAGTGAATAAAGACTATAAGTAAGGAGAAGCATAACAAAACTCTTCTGTTTCAGATCTGGTTTTAATTGGGGAGAAAAAGAAAGCAGCTGCAGTTCTTACTAAAAACATTTTGAAACTTAACCATGTCATTTTAATTTACTGAATGTTGAAATTAAACTGAAGTTTGCATGTTGCTGTTGTGTTTAATCCCAGCTAGCAATTAAGGACCACAGGTGGTATATCAGAAGCTAAAAAAAGTGCTTGAATTGGTACAAACACTCCTTTGCAACAGCTAAAACCACCAGTGTTAGCAGTACCCTTCTCAAGGCAAATCCAGAACACAGCCTCATACCCACTGTTGTGAAGAAAATTAACTCTGTCCTGACCAAAACCATGACAGTAACATACTTTAGCTCTTTCTCAATGTCATTTCTACTTCCATTAAAACGATTTTATTGGGGGTCCCAGTTTCCAGTGTACATAAAAAATGTGTTGCTAATTTTGAATCAAATCTGTTTTGATCTTCCTGAAGGGGAGGAAAAAAAAAAATTTGAGAAGTTGTATAAAATAGTCTTAGTGGCATTTCTTAGTGGCTGCCCTATTCAGTTCTCAATCTTCTGTTCCAGGGTGAAAATCCTTTTGAAATTAATGATCAGGCTCAGGAGCAGCAGGCAGAAGAAGAGGACAAAGCTGATGAGCCAGCTGAGGGTGAGGAAGAAGAGGAGGAAGAAGAGGAAGAAGAAACTGAAGAACAAACTGACTTCACTTTAGACCACACTGAAGATAACTAAATGCAAGAAAGTGAAAATATATTGGGGGGGAGGGGGTGGGAAACAGCTTTTTATTTCTGCTCCTAAGTGGCTAAGACTTTTTAATAGTCTCAAATGAAGTTGCTGAAGATTCCCCTCCATATGCATGCATTCCATTCCGTGGAGAACTTGTTTATATATATATTCCCCTGTGTTTCTGATTTTGTTTAAAATGAATTTAAGACTATTTTAGTTGAGCTTTTTATAGCAAACTGACTGTTAAAGCTGATTAAAACTTTGTGTTGTATATTTTTTTAAGCATCCTATTTTTTTGGTGTGTGTATTGAAAGTTGGATATAATAATTTTTGGTCTAATCAGTGGAAAGGAAAGGCGTGTCTGTGGGGTAAATATATTATATGCTGTATGGCATAAGCTTATTGTATTTACCTCTTAGTACAGAACGAGTAACTTCAAAAATTGTGCTGTTGAGTGTGGCTGTTTTGGGGACTGCATTGCACTCTGTATAATAGAGTATGTGTTATAATATGCCTTGTAGCTTTTTGTGATAAGATGTACCAGTTTGTAGCAATAAAACACTTAAGAAATGTTATTCTTTAAAGTGTCTGTAGTTAAGTGTTTCAAGTATTTCCCCATGCTGGCTGCTGAATTGCTTTCAGATCAGATGTTGATACTATGATTTATTTCAAATTTGCATCTAGTCTCATCTTAGCGACATGTTTTTAATGCTGATTTTTTTAAAAAGTATTCAGACTCCACTGACCAGGAGAGGTAAGCCCTCTAGCCTTCATAGTGTGCCTAGGGTAGGCATCCTTTTGGTATACTTGTATGGAGTTTCTCAGATAGACAACAGTGACAGCATATAAGTTGTTTTCCATGGTACCTTCTAATCTAGCGTTTGTCTAATGAGAACTGGAAATGTCTGATTTAACTTTTTCCTAGGTTGAAAGTTTTTGGTTGAAAGATGTGTTAAGCCTGTAGCTGGTTGAGCATTATTTCTTTCGGGTATGTAAGCTTAAAATAACCAAGCACTCCCTAGATCTCTAAGCACTCATTCTCCTCCATCTTAAGGCCAGGATTAATATTTGCATTACTTTTAAGGTGCAGTCTCCCCTCCTGCCTTACGAGTTGGTCACTCAACTATTTGTGTTCTATTTATAGGTCTCTTGTCCTACAAGAGGAAGATGCTGATCTCTTCCCAGGCAACTTAACAGGAACTGTATCAGTGGTCTAGACCCTGGCAAGAGCTTTAGCATGAGAATGTGCTGTAGTACTTAACAGAACTTACATGCTGTCTAAATTTCTGCAATTGGTGGTTTTTTTTGTCTGTGGCTCCTTTACTAGTTGGAGAGAATTGAGCGGCTTTGTAGCAGCTAAGATAAGCCCTTCTACCTAAGATCTCTACTTCCATTGCTGTAGTAATTTTATTCATTACAACCTCACGATCTTTGCGCGTTAAGCGTTGACTTCACTGGTGATCTAAAATACATGGCTGACTAGTACTGTACTGGCAGGTCTCACCTATCACGTGTGTCAAGTGATAGCTTAAACGTAGATGACAGATCTTTGAGGGGGGCAGCTGCTGATTATAATGGACAAAATTACTCTTTTCTGTAGATTTAGAGGAACTTGTAATGGGGTCCCTGGGTCTGTTTTGTAGCTAATGTTTCATCAAATTAATTTGATTTCCTACATCCATAACAAAGCATGGAAATAATTTCAGAGGGAGTGATAGCTGCCCATTCCAGATGACAGGTTCCTGGTAAGCTGTGCCCCATGCTGCTCCCCTCCCCAAGTTACTCCAAACTGAGTGGAGATTGCATGTGTTTGGTTCAGAATTTCAGAAATAAAGACCGCAGTTTTAGGTAGTTTTAGATGAAGGTACTTGCCAGAATATACAGGTATGTTTGCACATCCCTGCTAAGTAGACCTTTCCAGTTTCATTTGCATTCACCAAAGGACACTGTGCTGTCAGCTTCCTGACTCCATGTGCTTGTTGCAGTAATATTTGCCTTTCCTTAGATCTTTCTTTAAAGACCCTTCTTGGAATGTTGACTGCTCCAAGTAATAAAGTTTTATAAAACTGCAGACAGTCAGGGAGCATAGTTTTATCTCCCATCCCTAAAGACCAGGTTAACTAGATGTAATGTCAGTGGAAAACTGGACTTGGAATGTAGTAGTTGATGGTTCTCGTTCCACATGGTGACTAGTTGACTGATGGGGTTTCTCAGAGTCACTTGGTTTGGGTAAAGCAGTTGGGTGGAGCTTAGGCAGCTGGTGGGTATAGGTCCTCTCCTGGAAGCAATATTGAGAGGTTTGAAGAATTTTGTGGTTGGTAAAAAATGGCATCAGTGATGTTAAGTATTTCAGGATGGTTAAAAACCATCTGTTTGGGAATAAAAAAGGCTATCCTATATTACAGCCAAGATCCTTTTCTAATCCTGTTCCAGTGCTTGAGCTGTAGAACTCTTTAGTGTCTTGAGTGGAGTCAACAGGTGCGGGTACCTCTGATCTGCATAGCCAAAACTGCGTAGAATGTTTGAGGTGAGAATTTACTTTGCACAAGAACTGTAAGGATTTGACTTCGATCGTGATACTAATGATACTTTATTTCTTTTGAAGCACCTTGCTGTGCTCCTAATCTCTCATAGGACACTGCTTAATGGTGTGTTGGTTCGTAGTTGTGCTGAAGAAATACATGCAACTGGCCTCGTGTTCTGGAGCTAGAACTTAAGTCTTTTTGCTCTGAGAAATGTTGACAAAATATTCTGTGGCTTTGTTTGTGTGTTCTTGTTTTGTTTAGGGTTGAACTTGTAAGATAGAGAGTACAATACAGTAGAAAGAAATATGGGCACTAATCCTTGCAGCTCATACATACTGAATAACTACCCTTTGCAGCATGTTCTTAGGTGTATTGCATCCCAAATGCACTGGGACTTTTACATCCACTTGTTTCTTGCAGCACTGTGGAATGACGAGCATCACATCTGTGTAACATTTGGCTTGTTTTCATGCTACACAAAGGATTGAAATCTTGAAATGAGCCTGTGGATTTTCTTGCTTTTGCCTTTTCCTGTATTGCTTACAGTTAAGAATAAATTAAATTAGTTTTCAGCTTGCTGAAATACTAACTATACATTTTCTTGCTGCCTTCTGCCAACAGACTTCCAAAACAAAAGAAAAATCAAGCTTTTTTTTTAAACGTCAACTTAATCTTCCAGTGTTTTTCGAATGATGGAATGCTTACTGCTTCTTTTAGGCAACATTAAAATAGAGGCTCCAGAGCTTTTCTTTGGTTGTCACTATGTGAAGTTCTCACCCACTCAGCTTTCAGGTTTGCAGGGAGAAACTTCATTGTGAGGAGTGCCCATAGCTGTCAGAGGGTTGGGTCTCTCATAGGTGCTTCCTCTCAGTTTGAAGCAAGGAAAAGCTCGTGAGTCCCACATACTCTTGGGTGTAAAGCCTGCAATGAAGTCCCTCAAATCATGTGACAGGATTGCAATTTTATTTTGTTAGCAATGAAGGTTTGTTCTGAGCTAAGTATAATAATGAAGAACCTATCACCTGTTTAATTTTAAGTTAATTTCTAAAGCTGTCTTCTAAGATTTTAGGCTTACAATATTGTACTTGCTTTTAAAATGACTATAACTGTATGAAGTCCTGCAGCTCAAGGTGGCTGTATTTAAACAGATTTGACTGGTTTTAAATACAGCTAGCCAGTGAATTAAGCCTTTCTGTATAAATAAAAATGTGTATAAACTGAAGTCCCAACATCTAAGCTAAAAGAGCTTCTGCTCTTATTCTACAAATCTGAGCTTTCCTCATCCTGTCCTTAGGTACTTCAAAGCTGACGCCTTTGGAAAAGAAATACCTAGAGGGTGAACTGGAGCATCAAAATCTAAGGCAAAATCATAAAGCCTTCTTAACAAGACCCCAAGACCCCCTACCATCTGGGGATTCCGATTTAAAACAAAAAACAAAGTTCTGCCTGTGCAGAAGTGTGGTGGGTTTTCTTTATTTCTTTTTTTTTTTTTTCCCTTCAGGGTTGAGGAATACCAAGTGTTAGGAGAGAACAAGGAATAAATAAGGTGCTTGCCTTTGTGGTCCCCTGCAGGTCAAACATTTGAGTGTTCACACCAAATGTGCCTCTTCTTTTATGGAGACTTGCCGTCTACCCTTCTCTTTGCCCCATACATCTTTCTCGTGGATTCTAGAATGTGTATTCCAAACTGCTTCTGTGTTTTGGGGTTCTTCATATACCCAAAGCTGTGAAGGTAAGTCAGGAATGTTGGGAGCTTTTGTGGGGTACGAAAAAAGCTAAGAATGGACGATACGGTGGCAGGAGGAATGCATGTGTTTTGAATCAGCACAACCTACTGACTATTTAAGTGATTATTTGTCAAAGATCATTAAGAGTAGAACAGCTATATGGACTTAGGGAAAGACACGTGCTCCACTTAAAAAGCATCTTGGTCAATGTACAATCCTTTTCAGTCTTACCATTTCAGAAGGTTCATAAGGTAGGTGTCCATCACCAGCTAATAACGCTGTGGTCCAGATCCTTTTATTTTGTCAGTCCGTAAGGTTGCTGTATCATTAAACCATCAGTCAGTAAGGTTCCTTGAAGAGTTCCTGTAAATCAGCCTTCCTCTTCTCTCGCCGAGATGACCGAAACATGCTGGAGCCTGTTTGAACTTCCCAGAATGTGGCCATGGTAGGCGTGTAGCTACTACACACGTGGCCGTGGGCAATTTACAGTTGCCTTAATACCTAAATGTGCTTTATATTGTCTGAATCTTTTACTCTGTGTTAAAGGCATCCACCTGGGAGCTAATTACTCTGAGGGAGGGGACTGATGGCAGATCAGGAATTCATTCAGTGCGTAGTCACAGTTTACCTGGAGTAGAGTGATGTACTCCGTTAAGGCCATAGATTTAAAAAGCTGGAGAGGACTATGGCAGCCATCCTAGCTAACGTCAACTGCTTTGCTTACTGATTGAGCATCTTTTTGTTGAGGTAGAATATGTATTTTAGAAAGCTAATTTTAACTTATTATTCAGATGAGGGTGAATCTTGCGCGATCTCCCCCACGTTTTATTTTAAAAGCATAAAACTGGTTTCAGTGGTGTAGTGTGGAGCTCCCTTTATTTTTGTGAAGGGTTTATTTCTGCCACTGAAATTCCTTTGCACCTTTTGAAGACTGTCAACAGCATGGTGTTAAATAATGTTGTAAGTGGTTTTTATGTCTAGCAGTTATAATCTTAAAGATATACCTCACTCCATCTACTGCTTGTCTGAAGGTAGAATCTGCTGTAGCCTGTACTGTTACAGAGCACAGCAGTCCTAATGCTGGAGTTCTCAACCCACCAGGTACCAAGGGGTTAATTTGTTTCCATCCCTGGGGATTTGAATTGCTCATCAGTGCTGAGGTCACTGTCACTGTTAAATGACAGATGTCTTTCTGAAAATCCCTTGCATCTTTCCTTGTGATGTGAAGTTCAGTGACTGCAATAACAGGGTGTTGTTCTTTAATAACTGTTAAATTTATTCTTTAGAGAATTTACAAAGATGTCCTATTGCTCTGGGAGAGCTCCCTTGACGCCCAACTCTGCATTTTCTTTTTGCATAATGCCTACAGATTTAGAGCCACTGTACTCCCAGTTGTATAGCTTCTGTATCCCTTGTTCAGTGCTGCTGAAATACTCGTAAATCTCCTTTCTTCTAGTGGCTTTGTGCAGCAGCTGGGATATGACAATAAGGTCCCTGATCTATAATTCCAGACAGCCCCTGAGGGTGAACAGATCGACCAATCCTCATCCCCGACGTAAGCCTGGGGAACTCGCTGTCCCTGGGAGGTAGTCGTCTAATGCTTTCTATTTGTATTCTGCATGAAACTCTTCTTGATGCTGGACTGTTGTTCACTTAGAGAATTATCCCGTGCACAGTATATAAACTCCCACTAGAGATGGAATGCATGTAAATAAAGCATGCCTTAAGTCTGGCGTAATGTAACTTTACGTGAGAAGAAGTAGGCTCCATCTGAGCGCCTCGTAAGGCTGCATTCCCTGCTCAGACCTGCACAGTGCAGTCACAGGCGGCATTTCTGTGTCACGTGGGTAAGAGGTAAGGAGGACAGCTGCAGAGGTTTGCTAATTCCACGGATGTCCTGGCTTTTTATTGAATTCGATGAGAACACAACACTGGCTTTTTAAAATAAAAGCGGTTTTTGAAATACTCCTGTGAAATGGTAACATTCATGTTGTAACAGAAAGAGACATAGTTTGAAAAATTTGATTGATTGACCTTTATGCTACGCATGCCTCACAAAAATGTTACTTTATGCTCCATGTTTTCACACCACCCAGAAGCCTGGCAGGCATTTCAGGGTACAGACAGGAGATGATGTCTGCCCTACAGACTTTACAATCTCCTTGTAATCTCTAGCTGTATTCACTTCAGCTATTGTTTTTTGCAACTTTTATAGCAGCATTGACGTGTATGTAACTATAAATTATTTAGAAGGGATCTGCTTGCAAGCTACTACTCATTTTCTCACAAACCTGCATCATTTGTTTTAAACCTTGAGATTAATGAAGTGTAAAGGGCTATTTTTAAGTGTAAGGTGTTACGTGGACGCCATCAGCCTTTGATTACGCTTGACTTACCCAAGCAGTTTTAATGCTGACACAATTGTCAGACTAATTTTTTCTGCAGCAGCTTTAAAGCAGATTAAACTGCTTCAGTTCAGTGTTTGCTATTTGCCAGAAAAGTATGCTCAGCCTATAGAAAGCAACATTGCATGTTTGATAGAGGTAGTACCCTCTGTGTGAAATCTCCGGTGCATCGAGGCCATTGGCAGAGTTTCTGTTGACAGAACGCAGCCAGGGCAGCACCCAGCCTGTTCCAGTAACTGGGGTGTCGGACACTTCACCAGCACCACTCTTGCAAATTTGATAGGTCTTTTGATATTGCAGAAACACAATTCCATACGGGCTCTGTGAAAGGTAATCTATAAAGAAAAGATGGAACCTTAGTGGAAAAAAACGGGTTTACTCTTCTATAATTTCACGTCAGTTTCTTGTGTATTTATTTAAGAACTGATAGTCTTCTCTGTAACTCCTCCAGAAAGGTACTGGGACATTGGTTTGTCAAAAGAAGCAGGAACAGCTTACTTAGAGGACAAACCAGTGGAAATTCAGAGTCATATCTGACTTGTATTTCAGTCTCCTTTCTAAAGGTAGCTCTGCATTTATGCCCTTTAGCACATCCTCCCTCAGATGGGAATTTGTGAAGGCAGAGAGCAAATGCTGTTCACAGCATAAGTGTCTCTGTCTATAGAGAGTCTATTCTTTATTTTAAATGGAGGATTTGGTTGCCCAAATTGAATGTGGAATCCTGTAAATTCATCCCTAATAAAATTTGGTTTGTACTGAAAGAGTTAAAGAGCGTTTAACTGCAGTAGGTTGTTTGAATTAAGGTGGGTTTTGTTATCAGATGATCTAAATAAGGGAAATTGCAAGCTCTGAAAGTGAATGTAAAATAATAAAGGTCATTCAGTCTTGCTTAATTGTAGCAAACCTGGGTAGGAATGTGTGCATAAATTAATGTTCAGAGCACGCCAAGTTCTGTGCCAAAGCACTGCTGTTTGCTAATTACTTTTGCATAAGAGCCAAGTACCGTGCTTATTGAAGACTGACAATAGTAGGTTTACAATACTTACGTAAGTGTATGATGTAATTAATGTAGTCTTGGTTAGTTACAATGAACTTTGTGTCAACATTAATTTGTATTTGTTTTATCCTTGCTGCTCTCAAGAGGTTCCTTTTAGCTGGACATTTATGACAATATGATTTTTGGGACTTCAAATATGGCCAAAATAAGGAAAAACCTTTAGCAAACAGAACTAGGTTACTTCCATTTCAGGTGTTTTTTTTTTTTTTAAATCTGATTTTCATTGTATTTCTTACAAAAAAAAAAAAAGCTCATGAAGATTTTATCAAACTAATTTAATAATGTTATAAACATTTTTCTTCATGGTTCAGGGTAGTTTTCAAAAAAGTCAACAGGCATTTCATAATGAGAAGATGTTTAAAGAAGTTATCCTTTCTTCAGCTCCTCAGACTTTTCTCCTAGTATTTTTTAATGCAGAAACTATACTTAAATGCAGCTGCAGTTGTAGCACTGAACACTTAAGTCCAGGCAGACGCAGTTTCACCGTAACTCTCATGTTACAGAAACAAAGGGCCTGAAATTTTGACTAAAAGAAGACACTCAAAATGCAAAACAGGAAGGCAAGGTGGCGTGAGCACTTCCTGTAACAGATTTTTAACTGTTTAGTTCCTGGGACCCATATTTTCTTTCCAAATGGAGCTTGGCCATATTTCATTTTTCCAAGAATGCTGTGGAGTTCTTTTTCCTAATTTAAGAAAAATTAATCCTAATTCTAAGTGGTTTGATTTTTATTTTTTCCCAAGTTATGTCAATGTCCATCTTGTGTAAAGTTCTTTTGGACTTTGGCAGACTGTCATAAAACTGAGCTGATTAGCCTTTTTCAACATTTCTACTTTTAGTTATGTTCAAACTCGGGGTATGTGAAAAATACAGCCTGTAAAAGGAAAGGGGCTGTGTACCCCAGGGAGAGAAAGCAGAGGTGTAAAGATGGCTGTTGTCTTGTCCCGTGTGCACTGAACACAGCAGCAAAACGGAACAGTTTTGGCCTGAGGGAAGTCATGCTGGTAGTGCCAGTGGTTAAATGAGTGAGTGATTTTGGGCAGTGACTTCAGTTGGAGATAATGAAAAGACTTTAGAAATCATTCTTCTCATGGTGGTTGTGCGCTCCATGTTTACTCACAAGCAAAAGACTTGGTTAGCTTTTTGGTTTCCCAAATAGCTTTATAGCATTCCCTCATTTAAACTCAATAAATGGGGACAATAATTGTGACTTTGCTTTTCTGCTTGATTAGGACAGATCATGTAATTATAGCTGAATTCTGAGCTCTTTTTATGTTCTGTGAAAAGTCTGGAACTTTTGGACATAGTTCTAATTTTCCTGTCCTCTCCCACAGTCTGGAAATTGGCAGGTAGAGGGCAGCAAAGTTCTATTTTTTTTTTTTTCCCCAAGAAATTTTTTATTGAAGTGTTTTTTATTGAGCTAAATAATGATTATGTCAGTTTGATGCCCTGGTTGATGCTCTTTCTGAACGATTTAAAATTATTTAAAAAAATTTCAATTAAGAAGAAAATATTTACTAAAATAAAAAGTTTTTAACAGAACCTTGCCTGCAGTACGGTTTAACTGGATGGGAAGTAGTTGCAATACAGGAAAAAACCCCATCATTTGCAAAACCAATTGAAGGACAGCTTTTCAATATCAATAGGGAACAACTTGTGCTGGTTTGTGCCAAAATCTGTAATTGCAGACTGCGTGCTGAATGATACAAATGGAAACAAAATGAAACCACACACAGATCTCTCTTCCTTCACTTAAAGAAGAAAAAATGAAAGGGAGTCTTGCCTGCGGCTCTGGATTGATTTTTGGATAAATGCCCCATCTTTGCATCATTTATCTCGCAATGTGAAATTATTCATATTACTCAGTGGTGACACTCTATTCCCCTGTGCCTCCTTAAGTGTAGTTATGAAATGGTGGCACTGAGTTTGAAATCAGTTACTCCTCCTGCATCGCTATGTGAGCTGTAAACATCTCACCAGAGGAACACGAAAAGCATTGAAGCAAAAATGCAAGTGTAAGTTAATTCTTATGAATTCATCCAAAAGGGAATACCCCATGCAGTACTTTAGGCATTAATAATAAATTTTGCTCATTAATGCATAAAGTAGAATTTACTTCATTAATTACATAGGAACATACATTTTATCTTTTGGAGTGATGATAATGTTGGACTCCTGAGCTGGTACTGTTGCCCGGTACTAGTATTGCCTATCACTGTACAAAGGGTATGCGGTGAATTTAGGTGGCAGCTTGAACTCAAAAAGCCCTGGATTTATGATGAAGATCAGGGCCTGAAGCTGGCAACAGTCATGTTTTACTGTGGTGGTGTGTTATGAAACGTAGCTTCCAAAAAAGCCTCACCAAACCAAACCCAAAACCCCCTATTCAAATGTAGTGGCTCATATTCAGAGTTGACTGTTGTGTCACGGAGATTCACTGGAGACAGGGAGTTGTGTAGGTGTGTAAGGGCTTGCAGTGGTCCACCAGCTCTGGAATGTTCAGGTTTTGTACAGCCTGATTGGATCTGGCAGAATACGAAGAGTTCCTTGGTCTTGTCCTCTTTGCCCTCTATATGCGTGCTTGAAACTACGCACGCTTTCAGCCGTGTGCAGGTTTCTTGTCGTTACCGCTCAGGTAGCTATTGATTCGGCTTCTTTGTTCACAGTGGATTAATAAAACGTGGGATGAAATTTTACAGAATGGAAAAATTGGGTGTGAGTTTGAAGGTAGTAAACACAGATGCTGTCTGTCCTTTGACTGCTTATTGCAGAGATGGGAAAAATACTTTGCAGGCTTAAATTGGGAGACAATATTAAAATTTCTTGTTATTTTTGTAGCTTTCTGTCAAAGCATCAATATTGTTTTAAACATACTGCATTGTTTTTATTAATTTTATATGTATTGGGGTGTTCACTGCTGTCAACAGGTGCCCTTTTTAAATGCCATGGAAAGCACAATTTGACTTCCACATTCTTAATCTTACTGTGCTTTAGCGTTAGAATTTTATTTTGTTTTGCCTCTGTTATTTATTCATTACATTAGACTTTCATTGTACTTTCTTTGTATGTCATTCCTCTTGCATGTCTCCCAGTCAAAATTTTGAAATGCTTATTTGGGCTGAAACTGTGACCCCAAATTATTGCAGACATTTTGAAATATTTCCTGCTTTAAACAAAGTTTTCAGGCATGTTACTTTGTACCCCATCACATCTGGATAAATGAGTCTTAAGTTATGTTTAGGTAAGGTTTTTATTTTAGGTTTTAAAGTCCCTTTGTTTAGTTACGGCAACTACTTAATATAAATTTTTAGCATTATCAAAAATGAATACACTTTTGCAATTGCTGTATTGTCACCTGATGATTTAGGTGTGGAGTAGTAAGTATTGAAGTATTGGAATAGGGATGGTGAGTTTTATAGTAGTAAAATACTGGGGAGCCTGTAGTGACAGGGCAAGGGGGGACAGATTTAAATTGAAAGTGGGGAGGGTTAGATTGGCTATCAGGAAGAAATTCTTCCCAGAGAGGGTGGTGAGGCACTGGAACAGGTTGCCCGGAGAAGCTGTGGATGCCCCATCCCTGGAAGTGTTCAAGGCCAGGCTGGATGAGGCTGGGAGCAACCTGGTCTAGTGGAAGGTGTCCCTGACTATGGCAGGGGGGTTGGAACTAGATGGTCTTTAAGGTTCCTTCCAACCCAAAACATTCTACAATTCTGTGAAAATATTTATTGCATGCTAATTCTTTGTATAAAGTGACAAATATTTGGATCTGCAAAAGAAATCATAAAAGAACAGTAATTTTCTACATAACACAGTTAAAAACCAACAATCCATAAATCAGAATAATAACAGCACCTAGTGGGTTGCATTGTAACGTGAAGTTATGGATATCGAGCTTGAACCTCTGCTGTAACACCATAAAGCAGCTCTAAGCCAAATTGGTTGCTTTAATGTCTACATGGCTAACATTTAGGAAATATGATTAATATTTTTTTAATGCATGTGTTGTTTTGAGGATTGTGTTTGGTGTTTTTTGTTTCCCCCCTCCCCAGTAGATGAGTGAGGAGGTTAAAGCAAGACTTTAAGCATTGCTGCTTTGAATCCAGGGTAGGTCTGAGACACGTTTTTGTGATTGAATTGTATCATCTAAAAATAAGCTACGTTGAAAGACTGAGACACCCTTTACTGTGTGGCATCACAAAAGCATAGCTACTATAATGTGCAAAATACTGCATTTTTCATTGGCAAGCTAAGTCTGTAGTGCTGCTGGTAAAAAACAGATTGACATTTGGTCATTATTTCTTATCAAGGGTGTTTTACTTGTAATGCTATTTGACAGCTATATTCTAGGGCTGACAGCATTGAACCAGCTTAATTCCCACTGAACTGCTCTAAATACGTGGTATTGCAATCAGTTTAACAACCCCTGGAGGCAATAAAATCTCTCCTTTGAACGCACACAAGGGGAAGAAATCTAAGATTTATAAAGGGCAGCAAGTATTCACGATAGGGGCAAAGTTTATGTGTGAGCCTATAATTGATGTTTCCTTTGTTGGAAAAGAAAGCTTGAGGATGCTTTAAGAATTAATCTTTAACAAGTTCTAATCTGCACTAACAAGATCTGCTCAAGATGAGTGAAAGAGAGGTATGATACTAAGAGTTTTGTCAGATTCAGCCAACGATGAAAATTCAAAGGTACTGTGTAGTTCAGGAACACTTTTGAGCAGATAAGGGAACTTCACAATTAGATGTGAAACCGGTTAGAGTGCTCTGCCGCAGGTGGATCGGTGCAGAACTTGTAATCTAGGTTGCTTGTTCTCTACCACGTACCCAAGCGAGTGTCCTGTGGCTGCAAGCACTTCCATTATGTACTGGGTATACACACAGCTGGGAACGTTGTTTGTCTGCTCCTTTTGTTCTTGCAACATGTGATTTAGCACATTAAGCAGTGACAAAACAAGATGCTGATGAGTTTATTAAATTGTACGTTACCTTCCAAGGGATGCCCAGTGCTTTAAACAATACTGTATTGTATTGGGTGTCGCCCATCAGTAAAATGTAGCTACCTCTAAGACGAAGGATGATGTCTCTCTAAGAGGATACAGACAGTCAGGATTTAGGAATATAAAAACATTTTCTGTAATCACAATTGGCAAATATCTATATCTTTTATGTTCTGCTTTATGTGGAAAAAGGTGTCATGAGAAATGTTTTAAAAGGCAAGTTGCTGCTCTGCTGCAGAAAGATGACGGCCTTCTCTGAGATAACCAATACTTCTTTCACTATCCCCTGGGGCACAGAGGTCTCTCGTCTGAACATTGCTCCCCTTGGTCTGCTTAATTTATAAGATCTGAAGGAAGGTGTCAGGGTGAAGGCCTCATCGTGGCTCTTACATAAGGAGAGGTAGAGATTGGGCCAGTGGAGGATGCTGACAAGAATGCGGATTACTCTACTTCAGTAACTCTCACAGTCCATCCAAATACATAACAGCATTATGCAAAAATATAAGTCCTGTCATCATCACGTAATTTAATAAGATAATGCCATAGGAATATCATTAAAAGGTAGACAAGAATCTTTTCCTTGCATATGTAGAAAGAGCTTTATAGGAAAAGGTTTTCGGAGCCTTCCTGACTTCCATTTGCAGAACTACAGTGCAGGGTTCAAACGTAACCTGCAGCACAAAGACTTCTCTTAGTTTATCACCTGACCACTGCCTTTATATTTGTAAAGCATCAGTCAGTATGGGAAGCCTGGGGATACTCTTCCCAGTGAGGGGGTGAAATAGCCTTGTAATTGAAGAGAGCGGGTAATCTCAGGTTATCCTAGCTTGTGAGAAGAGCTCTAAATATGGAGAAAATAAGCACGTTCTCCCTGATACCAGAAAAAGTGGATACTATCCTAACACTGGACTTGGAGATTTTTCTCCTAGGTGGTATCCGCTACTTCTGTGACAGGCAGTGGAAACGTGAATGGGTAGCTGTCAGACTTCCCAGGCAAAGATTCCAGTCGTGCGCAGCGGTACGGTGGACTGTGTTAAAAAAACGTCTAGTTCTTTGCTGTTCTCCTTGTTCACTGCTGCCGTAGACTGATGCAGACAGGATGAAGCTGTAGTAATTTTCTATCTGTTTTTTTTTTTTCCCCAGACGTTACATAAAACTTCTATGAAGTAATTTGTCAAAAATACTTCTTTCTAGCTCTGGTGTAGAGATCATCTTTATTTAAGTAATCATGTCCTGTAGCATTTTTGTTGGAATAGTTGAGATTTGGGGCTGTCAGTCTGCCTCAGTACTGATTCATTTTCTTCAACAAATGAAGATGGCCTTCTTTTTTTTGCTTTTCTGACTCCATTTTTAGTGCTTGTATTCTACTTTCTGTAATTTAGCAGTGTAGTTCTATTCATAAGGCCCTCCGTTATTATAAAACTTCTTAGATTGTTTTCTTCTTTCTCTTTATGAAGCATTGTGGATAGTAAATAACTGAGACCTAGGTGAATCTGTCTTCAGTCAAGTGCCATGCCTTTGCTTTTCAAGTTGTTCTTCTGGTCAAAAGATAAAGATCTTGTCCAATCAACTGATTCAGTGCTTGTTTCCAATAGAGACGAACTGTGAAACTCCTGCCAATACAGGCTAGTTTTAAAGAAACCTCACTGCCCCCTTCTCTGATATTACAGTAGAAGTTCTGGTATCCCTTTCCTGCCTGGTGGTTTTGCTTTATCCACACAGAGCCTACAGGAACTGACAGTCCCTTTGTGCATGTAACAGAGAGCAACTGTGGTACTGCTACACAATTTACCGTAAGGTGCTTATTTTTGTAATGCAACATTGTGTGGCTCCAAAAAGATTTTGTAATCTTTTACTTCTTCCTACTTATATAGCTAAAGAAAGCAGGGGGAGGGGGGGGAAAACCCAGCAGATTTTGAACAGGTCTCTACTCATGAATGTGAATGAGGAAGGTTCTATCTTTAGTAATTAAAAAGAAATTAAGTAGAGGCACTAAATCTTTGTCTCATAAATGAAGGTTTCATGGGGTGAAACTGCATCTCATTGGTCATAGAAGGAATTATAAATGAGCCAGTGAATCTAGTGGATCCTTTCAAATGACTAATCTTAGTCAACCAGGTAAGTGAAGATGGCTGTAAATTGGGTTAATTACCGTAGCTTGAGTTTTAGCTCAACAGCTCTTAATTTCAACTTTCAAAGGCTACACAAACCAATTTTGTTCTCTTAGATTATAATGAGCAGTCTTTATTCTTTAATCAGTTCATCCAGTATCTGGCTGTCTACTGTAACATTCCTTTGAAGTCTAGAAAGATCTAACATAATTGAAGAAATGTCGAACTACTTGACTCTCTCTTTTTTAATATAAAGGAATTAAACATTAATCAGACTTGTGCATCTCAATTAAGCCAATTAAAATTATCACAGAATGTAGTGCACAGAGCAATAGGTAGCTTTAATGTTTGAATACATTATCAACTTTTACCTAATGTTCCTTATTTAAGATGTTTGTTACTCAAAAAGGAAATGCATGTAACCCATTAAAGAATGCTACCATTGTTTGAAAAGAGTTTGACTAACTTCATTCACTTGGTGTACATGTGTGCGCAAGATACGTTAAAAATTGTTGCGTTTAGTTAAAAGTAATACCATGGATTACTTCAGGTCTTCCTATGCCAATCTCATTTCCATATTTTTTTGTGCAGATTGGGGTTTTTGTAAGAAAAATATTACACACTATATCTGAATTAATTTCTATCACAGGGAAGTATGGCTTAGTCTTTACTGGCTGAAGTACATACCCAAAGTCCATATAATTACTAATAATTTGTAACAAGTGTTAATTGATAAACAACTCCCTCTGGTAGCTTAATTAAAGCTGTAGGATAGCAAGGCGATTTACAACTGGGATTGATCTCAATTAGTCAACAAAATCTGTGTAGTCTGTTCAAAGAAGGAGGAGGAAATTTAGCCTAGCGAGGCTTTGGGGATTGTGTCTTGTAGTCTCTTTTTTTAAAAACAAGAGAAATAAAATCACAAAGTATAGTATTGTTTTCTGCAGTGATCTACCTACTGTATACTACGCTTACCTTTTACGTTACCCAGCATTTGTTGTTTCATTTGTTTGTTCGTTGTCAGGTTACAGAACAGTATTCAAACATTTCATTATACACAATGCGATAAAAAAGTCATTTCATACAGAGATGTACATTGTAGAATAACACCCCCAGGAGACCACAAACTAGAGAATGAAAAACATTTAAAATATGTCAGTTTTTGATCTTACTTAGAGATTTGTTTATAAACTGGCATTATGCAGCCTTAATTAAAAGATAACACAGGAAAGATGGCATTAGGGAATAACTGGGTATGTGGAAGCCCACTGATCTTATAAAGTCAGCTATGCTGTTTCAGGATTCACTACTCTTTTATCATTTGGACTGATAGTAAGAATATAATCTATGAGTACTTGAAATTGTCCCTGTGGAATAAAAAAAGTGTCATCTCTGTTTAAACTAGATCACAGACTGGCTGCAAACAGCTGCTGAAACATTAATTAATTTGTTTGCAAATAAATCATGGATATGTACTAGCTGAAAATAATGATACATACAAGCATGAATGGTGTGCTTCTTAGATTACCTACGGATCCTGGTTTGCCTTCATTTTTTAAGATCACTTTATATGCACCAGCAAAACCAACAGGGAGACCAAATAATCTGTAAGAGCTGAGCCTTTTTATTATAGATATATCGATGTGCTGTAATGCAAATCGGTTTCAGTGCTTTAAAAAACACACATCCATTTTACATTTGTGTAGGACTGAACCTCATTTAAGAAAGATTTGTTAATCAAAGAGAATGAAATATTTTGGTGGAGGCAAATGAATGTGGGTTTAGCAAGTTTGCAGCTAAAAATATGGCTTGATGATATCAGCTGTGTAATTTAGTTCCTCTGTCTCGAATGCTCTTTTGGTAGCTGTGTTGCATTTTTCTATACATTCTGCATTGCTTGGTACGAAAAACACCTGCTTTTCATATACCATCAAGGATGCTGTTTAATGTCTATGAATTGTTTAAAGAAAGAGGGTAAATGCTAGCCTTGTAGCTGCACTGACCTAGAGCCCAGGCAGATGTGCCCAAACTTGCAGCCGTGACAACACATACACATCCTTGGGGCTTGCCTGATGGCAGTTACGGTGATTCTCATTGTAAGGGCAAATCCTTGACTCTTTCCAGTGCTGCCCTGGGCTGCGCATATGGTAGGCAGAGGGGAGGAAGATGATACCGCAGGCTTTGCCCCCTTGACACAAGCTTTATTTTCAAGAGTGGAAAAAATAAAGGTTAGATTCTGCCAAAGGATGAGACTTGCATATGTAATATAAACAATACAGGGAGGCCTTTGGATACTAATAACTAACCCTCAAGTGGCAGGCTGCTCTGTTACAAAACAGATGTGTTTGTGGAGGTTGGAGGACACAGCCAGGGAAGATTTTATGGCCTAAATCCTGCATTCTCAGGGAGTGTTGTCTGCGTCACAGAGCTGCTGGGGCTTGCTGTCTTACATAGCTTTTCCTCTGCTTTTTAAATAGGCTTAATCTTGAATCTTTTCTAACATGGCAAGTGTCCTTTTTTAGTCTTTGGAAAAGTAAGTGTTTGCTAACAAACAAAAGCACATTCTTACATGAAAAAATAAACCCAAAACCTGGGGAAAAGCCAAAACCATTCTATAGAGGAGTTCATGCTGTGGCTTGATAATGACTTGAATTTGCTTTTCCTCCTTCTGGAGTACATATATATATATTTTTCTGTACACTAGATGGATTGTCATATAAAAGATTCTGTTCCAAGGCAGATCCCACTATCCAGATGTTCTTGTCAGTGGAGGGATAGATTTTTCTGGAGTTTGGCTGCTAATTGTTTGAGCAGTATTGATTTTTGGGCAATGACACTGCATCATGCTTGAAGATCACCTCTTCTGTAGATAGTGCAAGCTGTGGCGTTGGTTCCAAGAGCAATCTTTGACTTCATGGAAAATAATCTGGCAAAGCACGCAGGACGTACTCTTGGCACCCAGATACCTGCTTCATACCTACTCATAGAGGAAGCTTCAGATCATTTAGTCTTAGTACTTGAGGTAACTACGTTTTTGCCTTTTGCTTGGATTCTCGGAAAGCACTGGCTAGAGCATGAGTTCTTTCCAAGTTCGAAGCCTGTTAGGGCTTTTTCAGAGGTTAATGTCACTACTTCAGAAAGTAGCAGAGTCATGTTTGTTTACCACCCCTGCCCCAAGGTTCACCTACCAGCTGCTTCAAGTTAAGCTACTCGGCTTCTTGTGGCATTTCCATTAGCTTGACTCTTCAGTGATATGATCAGTCTGTGAAGCTCGACTTTCCTGTGTTTCAGGAAAGGAGAACCTTTTACTTTATTTCCACCAATAATACCAGCTTAGCGTACTCTGTGGAATATATGAACCTTTGGATTTTCTTCTGTGGAGTGAGAGTGGAGGCATTCAAATATGCAGGCATTACCTGCAGGTTAGATACCTGAGGGTATTTTTGTGCTCTTACAAGGTGTATTTTTACATGAAGGACGGTGATGGCTTCAGGAAGGCAACTTCTGATCCCTGGCCAAACTGCTCTCTTAGAGCAGGCAGAGAGCCTGGAGAGAAAGGTTTCACTGATGATGTTCTTTGGAGAGACTTTATTAATGCTTCCATATTTCCAGCTGGAAACTCCAGTGAAAGCTGTAGCCCTCACCGTTTCTGATCAAATTAAGGAGGCATAGATTTTGAGAAAGGTCTTTTTGCTCCTGTGTTCTTCAAAAACAATATCTTTTTGTTTGCTTTTGTTTCATTATGGTCTACTTTTGAACTTCTGCTGTACATGCAGTCATTTCAGATAAAACTTAAACCCACTTGTGCTTGTAACAGACAATAAAGTCAGTGGGCAGCCAGGGGTGGGCAGGGTCCTCAGCACCACTAGGACTGCGAATTGACTTGCCTGTCTGGCATTCCTGTTCACCCTACACCATTAGAGTTTTTGGTTGTTATGGTAACTGGATTCAGATATAATGTCTCCTAACCTAAATATTGTTTGTGTGATTTAAACTGTTGTAGGGGCAGAACTTCACCATGTGCTTGCCATTGAACTCTCCAAACTGTCAGCCCGTTTATGGGATGGTGTCAAACTGGTCAGTTTAACATGTTATCTTGCTACAGTCCTGAATAAGGCTCCAGTGTAGAGCTTACACGGGGGAGGCTCTTTTTATGTTTCAGATTTTAGCATTTAACGTAATCAAGAAACAGAAACAAGCTACTGTATTTTGGGAAAGGGTGATACCATAGGAATAACCAAGCAAAAATCCTGCTCACAGGAATGACTATATCTCCCTTGAGTTCTCTGGTGCTGAAGTTCCTAGTGCCAGTGGCACTCACTATTCAACCCTCTTCCCACTCTCCAGTTTGTGCTGAAGATACTTAACCTCCCATGTCATCTTGTTCTATGCAGGGTCATAATTTAAGGTATAGTTCAGCACATCTTGGGCTAAAATTGTGTTATCTTCTCAGAATTGACCCCTCAGTGAGTCTGTCAGGGCTGCTTCATTGTATTTTGTTGTTTGGCCTTTTGGTTGTGGGGTTTCTCCCCCACTTTTTTTTTCCCAGTTTGCAGTGCTGTACATACGAATTGACTTAAGAATTCAGGCAAAACTGCAGCAAGAGTTGGGAGTTATGCCTGGTGACTTTAAGTTACTCTGTGCTACTAGTTTCTTAGAGGGCTTAGTCACCTCTATGATCAGCTTTAAAATACTTTATTTGTGTACTTTGTTCCAACCAGAGTCCCCAGCTCCACTCTCCTTTTCTTCCATGAGCACAGGAGTCCCCCGGTCAGCATGACCCATGAGCTTTCTGGAAGGTGTTACCTGGGGGCAGGCGACAAAGCAGGGGCTCTTGAATATGCTGCCAGACCATGAAGAACTGTTCTTAGGACTTGAATGAAGCCCTCCCTCTGGGTTTAGCTGCTCATTGCAGCTAATTATAATTGTAAATTTGCCCTTAAAATCAAATTCTGTTTAAAGAGCGACTTTTGCCTTGGGGCAGCCTTGTAAGCGGAAAATACTTATCCAAAAAGCAGTTTACTTGGCTTATGATTTCCTGTAATCTCTATATTGTTCTCTTAAGATACTTGTATGAGTGAAGAACTGCTTTCCACAGCCCAGCCTCTCTCCTCCTCTTTGTGCCTGATTTGTACAGAAATCATCACCTTTTGTTACATGATATTGCAGCCAGTTCCCTTAGAAATGGCTGGATGCTCCCAACCTTTATGTCTGAGCAGGGTCTGCCTTCCACAGGGGAGTGCTTGGGCATGTCTCCTCAGGAATCTAGGCTCTTGTTTCTTTCTCTCACTGTGGGACCATTTAGCTGTATTCATGGGCGAAGTGATTCTTATTTTGGGCTAAAACATGAAACTTATTAAATCTTGTGGTGATGCTACTCAACAATCTGAGGTCAAGAAGCAAAGAACAGCATCATGCTGAATGCATGAAGCTATTTGTGCACAAGAGGCCATGGAATAATTGAGTACAGCAGGTGCAACCACCGGTCCTCTAGCAGGTCTGGAAGATGGGGTTTCAAGCTGCATGGGTTCTTGCTGGGGAATGAGCCACACAGCTACTAGCACCCATCAAGAGGAAGTAGAAGGAATAGCTAAGCTTACCCAACCCTCCTCGTTTTCCCATCTCTTCCTGTTTCATAAAGAATGACTTCCTGAAGCTGCGTTTTGGCTCAGCTTCTCTCTTTGGTGGTTCATTCATAAGTTAAAGATCAGGTAATGGTTTCAGGGTCAGTCAGAAAAATGAAACTGCTAGGATTCAACCACAGGTAATTGGCATCAGTTTAAGTGTAGTGGATTAAAACTTAAGTAAGCTAAAATGACAGTCACTGATGTAAGTGTGAAAATGTTGATGGCAGTTTTGTGCAAGATTTGGATGGTAGCAAGCTGAGAATAAAGTAAAGACAGACATGACTGAAAAATAAAAAGGCCCCCAGAATGCCTTTATGTTCCAAAATGCCATATGGTCAATTGCTTGGCATCATCTTCCTGAGCGTGCTGGTGGTACTATACAGGTTGCTTAACGTCAGTGCCCAGACAGGAGGCAATGGCTGAAATAGCATGATGTGAAAAAGGGAGCAGCTTGAACACTGCCGTTCACGTGTCAGTAGTCAGGCAGCATTGGATTGTCATTGTTTCAGAATCTGATGGTTGTGTTGGATAATTCTTCAGTAAGAGTTCATTAGGAATTGTTTGGATATGACAGCATGATGCTCTAACACTGTCCTTCTTAGTCTGGGTGGCTGAGTTTTTAAGAAAAAATCTGTTAAGGTCTCTTTTTTCTATCTTATTGTTTATTTGCACAATGACTAATTATGCTTCTTGTCATGGGGGCCAGAGCAGACATCAAGCTACTGAAGGGTAAACAAGACTCTTGAGTTACGACATACTCAGAATAATTCAGGGAAAAAATGAGGGATATTATTGAAGCAATACTGATTTCCATTATTGTATAACATTCTGACCAGAACAGTGAAGGACATCACAAATCCATTCATTTATTTCAAAATTTGCAAAACAAATCCCTTCTTACACGTAGTATTTGTACAACACGAAATTATTATTCAATAAGTTGACATTTTAAACCTATTACTGCCTAAACCCATCTATTACTGAGCTATTCAGAGCACTAAGTTAACATTTACCAGAACATTCATCCTCACATCATGGGGAGATCAAGCTCAAATCCTTTATTTCATATTCAGATCTTGTTGGGTCAGGATTGAAAACTGCTACCTTTCTGATACTTTACCGAAAAGCCACTCTGAAATCCACAAAAGAATTATTATCAAGTTACTGCAGTTATTCAGCTAGATGTTGACTTTGATATGTCAACTCTCTGATCTTTAATAGAAAATTGATGGTCTTGCCCTGAGGGTCAGTCATATGCATGACCAGGATAGACCAAGGTTTGCATTAAATTACACCCAGCCTTGCATTCTCATTCTCTGGCAGGCAAAGTCAAACAACGCCAAATGGATCCCTTGTTAGTTTTGTTTTCTTCATTGTTTTGTGTTGGCGTATGGATTTAATTCTGTAATGGGTGACTGCTGGGCACAATCTGCTTTATTGATTTTGTGGGGAAAGTTTTTGTGAGAGCAACCGGAAGTATAATAACCTAAAAGCAACTGGTGCAATTTTTGGTTTTGTTGCAGTATGTGTCTATTGCAGCACTTATTCCACATTGACTGTATCCCAAGAAATAAGGCTAAAATTGTATTTCCAGAACTCGGTTCTTCTAGCCATGGGCTAAAGTTGTCAATCCCACTGTGGCTTTTCTGGTACTTAAACATTTTGTACCTGTGGTGACTGGAATGAATCATGCAAACTTTGGCCCTTTTCACTGCTGTTGGTTGTCAGTTCATCCAAAGTTGTTTTAACTTGTCTGAGGAAGGAGTGCTGTATGGAAAAACTAGGACATCCATGATCTGGGACTGTGTTTTGGATCCCAGCTTCTAAAGTGTCAGCTGAAGCCACAGGGGGTTGGGTGAGCTACCGCTCCATGCATAATTTCTTTGATGGCTGCAGATGCATATGTTGTGTGGCAGCAACTAAAGGAAATAAAAGAAAGGGAATACATTTTCCATTAAAAAAAAAAAAAAAAACCCAACCAACCAACCCTGTTCTTAAACTTCTGTTTCCTGCAACTGCTATTACATAAACACCACATCAAGTGTGTCTACAGAGACTTGGATGGCATAGCAGCATCTTCTGGTCTTATCTGTAGCTTCCTGCAAGATACCGATGTTTACTGTTAAATTCATGCTGTTCAGAATAATGACAAATGAAGGACATAATTTCTTTCTGTCTGTCATTCTCAGAATGAAGCAAAATTTTTCATACCAAATCATCATAGAAGATGACAGATAAATTGGGACATACACCTCTCTGGATAATGGCAACAAAGAAAGTCCCGTTCCTTTCAGAGCTGAAGTTAGCCAGTACAGTGGGCGAAAGGGTGAGTCTTACCTGGCCCGTCACATGGAGCATCTGTGCATTAACTAGAGTGTCTCTTTCCTCATACGAGATCTGGAGAGGGTCCTGGATAGAGAGGAATCACTTTTTAGGGGTATTACCATTTTCTAATTAAGCTGATCAGGGAAAGACTTCATTTATACTGCTTGCATCTATTGTTTGTGTTAATTTTGTGGCAGTGTTATTTTGTTGGCTACATTTTTCAAAGCCTTAGGTAGAAGGCAGCCGACTCTTGCTGAAATGCACAATAGGATCTAATATTTAGAAAACCTAACTGATTTAGAAAGACAAGTCTCGTTGACTTTCAGTGGGACGTACATGATTAAGTCTCTTACGCTTCTGAAAATGCCAACCTTGGATTCCAAACATACATATTAAGCACTTTGGCAGAAGCAGGCTGTTCACAGTACACACTGCAGGACCGAGTTGTTTCACAACAGGTGCCTATAAGGCATTTAGCTCTTAAAAAAAGGGTGTCAAACTTCAGATTTTAAGGCGAATGCACAGCCTAATGTGAGTATTATTACAGTTTTTAATGCCAAGTTAAGAACATCAGGGAATATATAGGAACGATTTTTAGGAATAGCCCTTGTTACTGCTTTGATGTGAATCTCCTTCATCAAATTCAGAATTAACTTTGCTGAAGTCAATAGACTTTTGCACCCTTCTAAGTGACTGCATTCAGGCAACCCTCTAACTATATACGCTATTATAGAGCAAAACATACAGATTATAAATAACATCACAGGGAGACTGGGTCCACTTTATCTCTGCAGTAATTCTGCTATGCTTTGAGTTACATCAGGATAAATTTGGCCCACTGAGATTAGTATGAAAAAGCAGACAGTATTTCTTAGCTAGAAAGGTGCATATAAATCCCTGTAACTCTAACTTTGATCAGCTTAACACTCAGCTTTCTGTGCGAATCCTTTACTTTCTCTCTTATTTCAGAGCAGCTAATGCTGGCAAATGCCTATTGGATCTACAAAATTACAGTGCTGTACAGTGGAGGTGCTGTGAAACTCCCAGAGCATAGAAGTGATGCTCAGATCAAACTGTCTTTCTCCTCCTCCTGGTGTATGAAATTGTGTGGACGACTCCTTCAAATCTCTCTCTCATTTTAGAGCCTGATCCTGTGACCCACTGATTCCTCTCATCCCCTTTAAAGCTAATGAGAGTCAGAAGTGCTCATTCACCATTCATGGTGCAGGATTAGGCCCTGAGTTATCCTTGGAAATAGTCATTCCGTTCTGGGCGATGAAACAGTGGCCTATCAGCCGTACCTGGTGATGGTAATATCACTTCATGTTTGTCTAAGACACCTAGCTATAGATCTGGCTTTGTCAAGACGAGGGAAGTGTCAGTTCCCCCCACCTGATCCATTCTACACGTTATACAGCGGTGCATGCCACCAGCCTGTTTTCCGTTTGTCCCTTAGGAAAGAAAAGATTGTATCCACTCTTTAAAATAGCTCATTTAATACTTTTCTGTATAATTAGGAAATGATGTTCATCTGACAAAGTACATTCATTAAATAATTTCAAAATAAGCCAGAGGCATTGTTTAAACCTAGTGTCAACATAAACTGTAAAAAATGTGCAGAATAGTTAAATTTTAGCCAAAAGTGTATGCTAATGGAGCAAGAACACTAAATGTTTTTTCTGCTTTTTAAGGCATCGAACTATCTTTTAGTGCAAGTTCTGCCTCACAGCCAGATCTGGCCCCTTCTTCACCCTAGCCCTTTCATCTCCCTTTGTTCCATGTCTATGCTGAGACTGAGATTTTCCCACCTCTCTCAGTCTTACTGTGGCTCTGAAAGATGATTGCCTTCCGGTGAAGCCCTTTCCCCTTCTTCTGTACCCAAGCTCCATGTTCAATGAACATCAAAAAGCCTTATCATACCCTGATGGTTTAAATCTTTAAACAGAGAGTAACAGCCTGAGTACATCCAGACCCCTCACATCCTATAGTCTTGTCACTATGTGTTCCTGCAACAATTACCAGGAGAGGGAGGCTGCGGAGTGAATCAAGTAGCGTGTGTTGTCTCCCTGGACTCCATGCTGATGCTCTGATCAGGACTTCAGCAAAATTCTGTTTGAAATGAGAATAGACTAATTTTCATCAGACTCTTCTCAGAGGAATCCCATGTGGGCTAGCATGCCAAGGGTCATCATTAGAAAACTGCCTTCAAAAGAGCGGAGGTTTCTTGTGGCAAAGCTTTCTCTCTTTACTAAATTTATAAACATTTATGTAAAAGTGTATACATTAATTGTTCAGCTTCCTTGTATGCCTGCAAAGTAATGCCCGAAAACATACTTGAAGAAATACACTTGTAAAAACAGCCCAAGTAAGGACAAAAATGTCCTCACTTTGTCTGAAAATTCAGAATACTGTGATCAAAGGATGCTGTAACTCCCAGCTGTTCAAAGGGACTTATATTAAAAAAAAAATAAAAAAAAATCAGATGTGACCAAGAATAGAAAATAACTCATTAAGAGCTTAACTACATGATGACAGGTGAAGCCATCAGTTGCTTAAACAGTGTAATGTTTTTCTAAGCAGTTTGTTATTTTTCTTTTTCCCCCCACCTGGAATCAATTTATACTTTCTAGAAATCATTATGAGATCAAGTGAAGTTTGTTTACTATGGAAAATAAACACACACACAAGCCACTGGGCTGTGGAGTAATTAAGACATCACTTTGCTGCAGTTGTGTTTTTGTAAGCATAGAAAAATTACTGAATTTATTTTACACTTCCCATTTATCAATCTTCCAAAATAGTTGCAGTTCTTAAAGGGCAAAAGAAAGGTAACAGGAAGTCTAAAAGAAAAAAATCTCTGGAAGTTTAAGCCTTCAGACATAAAGAAAAGGTCTTTTCTCTGTCTTTTGAGACTTACAAGCAATGAATAGTAGGTGGATATGATTCTCTCCTCATTTTTATAGCTATTGTTTAGCTACTACAGTGTTTGTAAAATACATTAAAAAAATCTTTATAATTCTCTTAAGCAGCTTAAATCCCTCTTCGCTTTCCCCAGGCAAAACCTGATTCACTTGCATGTTTTTGGGCTCTGACCTTCACAATGCTCATCTCCCAACAGTAGTAGCCAGTTTCTTATTCTTTAAGTGCTAGAGGAATCATGAAAAATTCAGACACTGGGTTTCCCTGAGACCAATCTGGTGGCTTTGTCTTTGTGCTAACTGCTGCTTTCTATGCATCATTCAAAAGGTACATACTGTTGTCAGCCCCTGAACTGCTACTTGGTGTTAAACATGAATATTTGTAGCTTAGCAAGGGACTAAATTTAAAAAAATTAATATTTGACAACCTTTGAGAAGGCATTACTGGCATGAAACTATACGAATGAAAGACTGTATTTGTGAAAAATGAAAACTTACTTCACTGGGGCAATTCTAAACATTGAGATTTGTTTTGAAATAGCTCTGATTGCTGGACTTTCGTCTGGATACACAGATTATGGTTGTACCAAAGAAAATACCCTAGTGGAGTTGGTTTTTCCTGTATACTGCAGGGAAAAATCATTCTGTGTCTATGCCACTAATCCTATCAGAACGGAAAGCAGAGAAAGATGGTGTATGGCTTATTCCGGCTACACATCAGAGACACATCCAATGGTAAAATTGCCTTTCCCTGCATTTCTTAATTAGAAGTAGAATCAGCTTCAACTAGTAGAATCTCTTATTAGTAACAAAAAGAATTGCTAGCTCTCTAGTTCAAGTGGCATATCTGCATAACTTATAGCCTTAAGAGCTTATAGAGTCACTCACACTCCTGGCAGAATGCCTTTTACTCTCCCATATTAATGAGTTGTTCTAAATTTAGTCTACTGTGACAAACTAATATTAATACAGTATTTTATGGCCCAGAGCATTGTTAATGCATAAGAATGAAACACTAAATCAAAGGAAGGGGAAAGGAGGCAAGATTACTTAGTATGATTGTCAAGATATAAGATAATCCAACTATGTAGATATTAAGACTTAAATATAATACTCTGCTTATGGATTTATATTATGTGAAACATTTTCTATTATTTTAAATCCTCACAGTATTAGTTTCCTATTTTCAAGGGTTTACAACTCGGCCATAAAAATTCACTCTGGGCTGAAACTTGGCATACAAGGTCTTAACCTGGGAGCATTTTTTTAAGTAAATTTAAAAAAATTATATTTGCCTTTGGTAAAAGTAGGACAACAGTCAACATATGGCTGCTGGCTTTAAAAACTTTTCATGACAGGTCACAGAAAACAATGGGGAGTAATAAGCAAAACCAAGAAGTGCCTGTAATAAGATTTAATTGCTCTTTTCATATTATTTTACTCTTTTTTAATTGCAAAATATTAACAACATGTTTGACAGGCAGTGGCTCCTTAGATGTCAGACCTTCTTCCACTGAAATCAAGCAGGAGTTTTCTCACTTTGAAGGGGAAGTAGGATTAGGTACTTTGCTTGGTAGCTATTCTATAGGGATGATTTTGATATCTCAGTATTTATCTAAATAAATATTTGTATGGCTATTATTTAGATACCCTTTTTCCAGGAGATCAAGACTTTATGCAGGGTTTTTATATGACTTAAATAGCTGTGTATTATAAACAAGCACGTGCATACATACGTAGAAATACACTTCATCTGTGCAAGCTAAAGCCAGGTCTGAATAGAGTTGGTTCATGCACATGTGCGAATCAAGATGAAGAAAGGCATATGATGCCAACTGGTGGGAGGAGCTCTGCTCTAAACTGTGCCAAGTATGTACGATGCCTGCCAGAATGCTGCCAGTTGTGAGGTGTATCATGGCTTTCCATTGTAAACAGTAGGCAGGACATAGCAGCTGAGCAGATGTGGAAGCGTGAGGTCAGCAATGAAGTGTACGGAGCATGTGCCTACGTGTGCCATAACCGAAAATCCACCCTATAGGAGGAGGAGTGGTCAAGTCTTTTGGATAGCTAATGGCATAGTGGATTTTTTTTTTTTTCCAAATAAAACAAACTTTGGAAATGGCATACAAAAAGTATTTTTTGATGTATTGTATCTCTGACCCAAATATTTGAGAGTTAGAATCTAACCCCTATTTGACCTTTTTTTTTCCCCCCCCTCAAATTTTTATGGATTGGGAAGTTTTATCTCCAGTGTTTACAGGGATAAACACATTAGTTAGGGAGTCTTGAGCAGACATAAAACTTAGAAGGTCTGGGATGTGCAATTTCAGGTACACAGTAGGTCTTGGCAGAAGGCAGTTCTCCAACCTCATCTGGGTGGTGCTGCAGAGCTGTCAGGTTGGGAGTTGTTTTTATGCAGGTGGGGAAAATGTTCCATTTGATGCTCTTGAGGAAATGTTTAGAAAAATGAATCTACTTTATGGCTGCTGGTAAGAATTTAACCCAAATTAGTCAAACTGCATCTTATGATGTGCTCCTTGGAAACTTGCAAAGCGCCTGAATGCTTGATTGTGGGATGATAAGTTCCTCTGTGAACTCTGATTAGAGTTTCCGTGAGCAGTGACATAACTTTGAATTGGCAGCATTCAGGAAGGAGACATCTAGCTCCAGTGAAGTTTCTGTGGATGGGGAGATGATGGAATCAGCAGGTGTCTAGCTAGTACAGAAGCCCAGCACAAACGAGGATTTTAATTTCTGTGCCAGCCAGACAGGAAACACCGTGTGTAGGCAAGAGCAGAGGAGGAATGAGGAGCCGTTGCTCTCCAGCCCTCCATGCAGCTCTCCACGCTCTAGGAGGAGGGTGGGTATCAGAGTTGGGTGCGTGGTTCTGCCCAGGGCCCCGCTGTCTACCTCATGACGACAAGTTTCATGGGCTGTGGCAGATCCATGCCTGAGTGGGCAGGGGGAATGGCAGAAGTGTAAGACGCACAGCTCGGGTAACAGAGAGAGCAGTGGCAGGGGGCTGTGACTCGCTGGAGGCAGATTTTAACAAGCTACTTCACAAACTGGGCGGAATCATTTCCAGCACAGCCCTTGTTTCGGCACTGATTCAGCCTGCACAAGACCCCTACATGTTGACAGAGAACCACAGGCTAGAATTTATCTAAAACTAATGTAATTTGGAATAAAAGGACAAGAAATGGCACTAGGGATTAGCTGCCCTACGTATTGTGTTGCTCAAGTTATACCCAGCCACTAAGGTGGGTAAGATGCAGCCAGGGCTGGTTTCATCCCACCCCATAGCATCAAGAGTCTTTCTGCAAGAGCAAAGCCCTGTTTATTCAGATTTGCTTCATTGTGTGTGATACCAGTACTTTCCACATTACACAAATTATGGAGTTCATTAATCTTCATATGCTATAATTAAGGCTGTTTAAGTCTACAGTGCAGTCTATGGATTCCTGCTAGTGGGTGCTTGGGGAGCAATGGATCAGTGTTTTCCTTGCACTCCCTGCCAGTACTAGGTCTTTACCAAGCAGAGCCTAATGATCTAGGCAGACAACGTTGTCCCTTGAATCCTGGTCATGTATCTGTTCACTGGGGATTGAGAAAGCTGTCATTTTTGGGATGGGGTGACACTGAGAACTGTCTTGTTGCTTGGAAGACAGGATGAAAGGAAGGCATGTGCAATTTTTTGTCAAAACTGAGAATGATTCCTACACTTCCTTTGCACTCTTACAGAAACAGAAAATAGATAATTGAGTTTTTCTGCATTTGGATAGTATTTTTGTCTGTCTTTTATCTCCTGCTGTCTTTAATTCCAGTCATGCAGCTGTGTTCCTGCATTACTCCCATGAAAAATCCCCTCAGCAGAGTCATGTCAAATGTCTAAGGACTGAGTGGCCCATGCAGTTATGAATGAGTGGTTGCTGTCAGTGCAGCGTTTCTGCACAGCACCTTTAACAGCTATCTGCATGACATAAAGCCATGATTTTGACACACTTAGAGATACCTTAATATGCTAGTGTTTTATATTCCGCACAAAATAATCTGAACCAAAACTTAAATTTTTTGTTTTCTTAAATATAATCTTTCCCCTTTTCCTCCCAATTTTTTTTTTGGGGCACCATTTCTGGCTTTTTTAGATGTAGTTACGAAGATAAAACCAAAGGAATCAGAGCAGCAGCTTAAAATATGTGCTCTGGCACCACGCATCTCTCTTGTGTTGTGTTTCCTTTGAGAGAATTGAAGGAGACTGTTTTAAGAGGTAAGTGCTAAGCATCTTCCAAAAGTGAGGCTTCTCTAAGCTGTATGAGGGTAGCCACCCAGAACTGGATGCCCTTAGATTTGCCAGCTTTTCTGAAGTCTTGCCATTCTTTGGCATTGTTTTCCTTTGCAGTCAAAATCATAGGGCGAGTTGGTAGTGTGCAAGAAGAAAAAAAAAATCTAGCAGCTGTCAAGATATGGCTATTTCCCGTGCATAGAATGCTGATACCTCCCATCTTATGAATCGATATTTTACTAAAATGGATTGAAGGATGAGACTTCAAACTAATTCATATGACTGCTTACGCGCTGTGATGGGCAGAATATCTATTTGGTAGCCGTGACTGTAAAAGTAATTTTTAATGTTACATGTTTTATTTCATATACCTTTGTTCAAACACAAGTGTTCCATTTTTCAAGAAAATAGTGGGGGACACAGTCTTAAGGAAATACGTCCTTATGACCCCATTATACCTAGTCTTTTGGACTGCAGTGATAAGTAGTGGGTTATTCTTTTATTGCTGAAAGAACTTGTTTAGCATATGCTATTTGCAAAAAGGAGGAAAGATGAGCTTCAGAGAGTATTACCAGTGTGCACTTAGAAGAAAATTATCCTATGAAAAACAAACCCCTCTACTTAAATGCTACTCAAACTATAAGGCAACTAATTCTACCTTAATGAGTGAAATTGGTACTTGATGGAGAATTAAAACCAATACAATTAAAATATTGAGCCAGTGTAAATGTTAACAGTTCACAATCTATTAAATGCATGCTATTGTGGGAGCTGGAGTGGCTTAGTTTGTGGTTTTTTTTTTAATTATTCTTGTGGTTTATGAGAATTTCCATGATTTTCTGAGTCTGTCATAACAGTTCTTTTCGTTGATGGGTAAGAAGCAGAAGCTTAAATTTTTTGTAAGCAAGTGAAGCATGAATCAAGCATGGTGGTAGACATTTTTCACTGTACTTCACTTAAACACTTTCAGGTTATCTACAGCGCCATTGAACTCTGCTATCTTGCAGGCTAATTCAACATTCAGGATTTAATTCCCAACAGGCTACTTTTATGATGATTCAGAGTCTCAAGAATGATGAAACATATCATTAAAACTTGAGGATAGGAAATATAAATGTCTGATGGAGGATTACAGTATGGAAAGATGTTGGAGATGTGGAGGATACAGAATGCATTGTAATGACTAAATGCACTGAATTTGGGTACTTATAAAATAGTAGGGGAAAAAAAAACAAAACCCAACCAAACAAACCCCAAACATCATCAGCAATAATATAACAATGTAAGAATTGCTACTAATGGTCTAGATATCTCTTTTGACTCCTCTGTCATACTCGGTTGGTATGGAGTTAGGTTGTTTCATAAAGTTTTCGTTTAGACCATACAAGTGTTCTAGTCTCTGCATGTTCCTCGAAAGCCATCTGTTCACTAGAGGGCAGCATGTGATAAAGGGTTTAAAAGCAGGCTTTTCCACAGAAAACACACGCAGATCACTTTAATAACGCTTTTAACAGTGTTCTCTGACATAAGTTTCCTGTTCTATTTGTTGGGCTAGTACCTGGAACATTGTTTGGCTTGATGAGACTTTTGAAAGAATTTTAAGGAATTTTTCCACTAATAAATGTGAATTGGTTTTAAATGGAGGTATTTCAGGTTTGTAGAAATCACACCCTGCAGCCTCTATCTTCTATCCTCAGCCTTTTACATGTACGTAAATTAATATTTTAAATTCTTGTATTGTTGTAAAAGAATAAAACATGAATAGGTTCACTTGTCTATTAGCCCTTCTCTTTTATTATTTTTTCTATTACTACCACTTTTCAAGCAGTCCTGTCAGCATTATTACTTTATTCAGCAAAACTCTCGGTTGCTGCAGTCTCAGTAGGCCTGTATGGCCAGGCACCTGTGGAGTCCCGTCGCGGTACTAGAGGCAAAACCTTCTCTTGTTGGTTATTGGTGTTGGTTCTTTGATAGTAGCCAGTTTGCAAGGCTTTGCCAGGGCGTCCAGCCATCTGGAACAAGTTGTTAGCAGCTCCAAGCAGCCTCCTCCGGACCAGGGATGCAGATAACCAGGAGACAGCCTACCTGGACTGATTGACCAGACAGGTACGCTTAAAGAGGTGTGATCTGGCATTTAGGCTAAGATTAGCAAATATTTTCTGATTTATCACTAGCCAAGAAACTCCATTTTACATCTCTGAACTAGGTGCATCAAATGAAAAGTGACTCCTGCCACCAAGCATTAAGGATCTGTCTGAGGCTTGGCTTTCTCTCTCGTTGTGGGGGAGGGAGAGGTTGCTAAAAAGGGCAGTTTAACTGACCTAAGGTTTGAAATGCCTTCTGGAGGTGCACATCCTCTAGCATTTGAGTGGTGAGACATCTAATTGTATGTGTCTAAAATTAAGTGGTGTAACCTGGACTCCACAGCCACACACGTCACTTTTAACAGTGATTACAGTGCATTTCCCTTGTGAACGAGACGCAGGTATGACCGGGGTTTGTGCTGGAACCATTATGTGTGCTGGGAAATGCGCTGGTGGCTTAACAGACTTCACTTTTTTTACCAGATTAAGAAGTGTTGACTTGGGTGACCTCCTTGTAAATGACATCTTTGGTGGGATTGCTAGCTGCGTGGGCAAGGTGAAAGCTGGATCCTGAGGATACATGTACTCGGCCTGTGACAACCACACCAAGGATACACCCAGCTCAGAAGGTGAACTGTGGTTCAACACATTTTGCCTCATGTAGTTCAGATGCCAGCTGCCAGGTGGGTAAAATTCTCAATGCCTATTTTAAACTGTCTCCAGTACTGACTGTGGCCTTGTGGTTAAGGATATTCCTATGTAGTTAGCAAAACAAAAGGATTAATTTGGATGACAGGAGATGTATAAACGGAACATCATTATAGTTGTCTTTAGAATTACATCTTTCACATGCCAGGTAAATCCAGGAAGCGGTTAAACATTTTCCCCCTATGACATTATTGCAAATGTCATTTAGTGCTTCAAAGACTAAGCAAAATAAATTCAGCAGCCAGGCTGGAGAGTGTTGTTTGTATCATCAGACATATATTATTTTTTCTGGAATACCTTCTTGCAGCTCGACTTTATTCAGGTCTCCAAGACAAATCAGTCAGTATGGTGGGGGTGTTTTGTTTGTTTGCCTAAATTGTTGTTAAGTATGTTTCTTAATGTGTGCCTGGTTGTCTGGAAGCTTGGCAGGTTGCGGACTGACAACTGGTTTGGAGATGTTTGGGGAACTCTCCTGATTTACGCGCAGTGTAAAATGCCTATAACAGCACTGGTAACTGAAACTTCCTGGGATCATTCAACAGTTAGTCCCTTTTTGCACACCCTGCTGGTTAAACTGTTGCTGGCTGGCAGGGGAACACTGCAGTGCCACTGAAGAGCGTAGTCAGCTCCATGCTTGTATGCTCTTCATCCAACAGCTTTGCATTTTAATCTTGGTAAGAGCATACAAGAAGGTCTGTTTCATGGTGCTAGGAGAGATTAGTTTCTACACGGGCAGCAATGGCACAGACCTACAGCCCTGTGCCTTCATTCCGTTTTAAACTGCTCATCTAGCTCAGTCTGTAAGGCTGAAGTTGAACCTCCACGAAGATCAATGCTTACTCATGAGGTGTGGGGCAGAGCTGTTCTAATAGCACAGGAAGACTGAAGTTTTATGCTTCCTGAGCAGCACTCTGCCCTCCCTGTGAATGCTATCAAAATGACCTGTACTGAAATACAACCAGCTCACAGCACTGATGCGTGGTTGGTTGGTTGGTATAACTGAAAGAGCAGGGTGGCCAAAGGAAATTCTTTCCAAGGAAAAGAGCTAGAGCCAGACCTCTCTGCACCAAACATGATGTGGGCTAAATAGTAATGCTTAGTGCCACTCCTTGGGCAGAGATTTATCGAACAACAGTTGCATCTAAAGAGTGAAAACACTTAATTTCATTCCCAATAGATAACATCATCCTGTTTGCAGATCTTTGGTGTCCTAGAAGGGTGTAAATGTAATTTTTCCTTTCCAGCACAGAAGAGACTGTTCAGGACCGATGTTCTTGGTGCCTGTACAAGAAAATTCAGCTAGTCTTTAGCCTACCTCCAGTGAAAGCTTCTTGTTACCAGATAACTCAGTCCAAGAGCTTCCCATGCTATTGTAAATTACACATGGTGACGTGCTGTGCTGCAGTGTGGTCAGCCTGGCAATTGTATCTCCTCAACAAAGCAAAGCGAAGAGAGTCCTGGTCTGTTCACCAGGGTGAGACATCTGAGAAGAGGTTAGTACAGGTGTCCTGTTACGTCTACTATGATATCTTTACACCAGCCTTGAGTGCTGGTCATCCTTGTAATTGGCTGCCTGTGTACCTTACAAGGCAGGAAGCTGTATCATCCCTTCAGTCCCACCTGCGTGTTGCAGCCCATATGCTCCCCTTTCTTTCTCCTGGTAATGGGGTAAATGAGAGACTTGCTAGGAGTGCAGATCCCCTTGCCTCTCAACCAGGAAAATAGGAGGTATGGCAGCAGCTCCCAAAAGGGAAGAGCCCCTAGTGCTCATGTTCCCGGATGGGGAGCCAGCCCACCTCCCTCCTCCCCGGCCATGCAGAGCACTGCTGAGACTGGCAAGGGCTGGCAGCTCCTGGACTTACTATCCATGGCGTGACTCATGGCAAACTGCTCTCAGGACTGTGAGCCCAGGCTCTGGCAGGGTTTACAGTGGTAGTTACAAGTGGTGAACATGTTCCAATTTGTTGTTCTTATGGTGGAAGCTGCAAATAATCTTGAAATGGAAACTGTTGTAACTGCATGCCTTCAGTACAGAGACCTTTCGGTACTGGCCCATGCTGTACATACCTTAATACATCCATACTGTTCAGCTTAAAAAAACCTCAAACCCAACATCGGAGAGTAGAGGAGTCCCAAAGAACATCATGTTTGGCACCCTCTGGTTTTGTTTTTTTCCTTTGGGATGAGGTATTTAATTCAGTGTTTTACTTAGATTGCAAACTCAGCTGTACCAAGAATACACAACAGTCATTTCTCCCCTTTTTATTACTTGTCACTCTGTTTTCTGCAATCATGTTCCTTTTGTTGCTGACAAGATGACAATAGGCTTAATAAACGCTCAAACACATGAAAAGCTCATTTGAATAGGTATTAAAATTCTGTAATTTCACACCTTTTTACAGGGCATCACCGACCCCTGGGAAGAGATGTACACAGAGGTAACGTTGACAGACTTTGGCCTGTTACTGGGAAATTCTTGGTGAGTAAATCTGCGATTATGCTGGTAGGATGAGGCCTGAACACCTCTTCTCAGGCAGCCTTTTCACTACCGAAGCGGATTAACAGAAGAGGCAGATGCCAGTGACAAAGTGCCAATGTTTGTTAACAGATGTGATCCTTGTAATGTAGCATGTGTTCTTAATTTGGCACTGCTTGACACCAGGAGGATCTCTGTAAATAAGGTGTCATTAGCTACATCCAATAGGCTTTCCTCCTAAACTGGTCTTTGGTTAGTATCCATAGTCCAGTTGAAACTGGCATTCTACCTTGTGAATGGGCACTGTGCCACTCTGACAGATGGGCATGACAGTAGACCAGCCAGGGAAACATTAAACTCTTCCAAGTTGAGCATTAGGGGCCAAACAGTCTATGCGCAAATACAACATGGGCAGCTTTGTCTTATTGTAATTGGTGAAGTGGATATGCTGTCGCTGCCTGAGCTCCTAGATGATTCGGCTTTCACGTTTGCTTTTTGAAAGAAACTTCCATGTTTAGTGAAGAAAGTATCAAGTGAGCCAGTCATGTTTCTTGTTAAGGGGGTTCATGCCAATCTTCTGTTTATGCTGACTTCCAAATAAGTATTTAGGTGAAAATGTTTCAAACAGTGTTTTCTTTCACCATTTTAAAAATTAAAAAAATTTGAATAGGATATTTTTCTGTCTGTGAATCTCTGGAGCAAAAGCGAGTTCTGTTGCATCAGTGAGAAGTCAACTGAGTTACTTGAGGAACTACTTGCTCTGATGTTTGTAAGAGGATAAAACATAGATGCTTAAGTAATGTATGTTTAAAGATTTAAAAATCTAAAAAGGTAGCTGTTGTAAGAATGTTGGGGTTTTCTCTGTAAAAACATACTATCGCAATTGCCGCTCATATAATCCCATCAGCCACTTACCTTTACTTGCAGATAAAATTGGTTTATTCTTTTAGTTAGAAAAAAAAAACCTTTAAAGTGAGACGAATTCTGAGATATTTTTTGCAGAAATTTTCATGCTTTGTATTCAGTAGGAATTGCAGCAAGCATGACTTGGACTTTGTATGTCTTTCTGCAGCCAAACGGACTTTCTTGTGGTTTGTAGCAATGCATTATATGAAGAAAGCTCTTGTAAATGAGAGAGAAGACCCTACTTTCTAACATGATCATTGCAAATCTGATACTTTTGTAAGGCTACAGTGTGGCTTTAGGGCAGTTTTGCAATATCTGCAGAGATTGATCTGTCAGATCTGTTTACATAAAAAATGCTGAAAAATATCTCTACCTTGGTGGAAAATACAGGTGCTTCTGCTTCCCCTCTGTGAGAGGAGGGACGCGGCAGGAGCAGTGGTCAGTGAACCCCTGGAGGGCTACCTTTTGCGAGGTATCAGGGGTTGTAGGAATAACAAATATACAGACTGCTTTTGTCACCCAAACTCTGCAGTATGGGCACGTTTTCCTACCACTGGAGAATTCATGAGCTTCTGTAGCCTTTGATACAGATGCATACGGTAACTTGTTGCCAATTTTGTGCAATTAGGGCATACAAAATGGTTTCCCTGTTAGGAATGTTGCATGTGCTGCGACACTAATTAGGGGTTTCTCTCCTTTACATGCATGCCTGTCTGCCATTAATATTAATGGCAATTTTGTCCAAGCACAAGGGAAGACAAGACCTGTGTAACTGTGACTTAAACTTTTGTCTTGGAAATTCCTGTATAGTTGCTGGCTTGCAATTTATTAAACCTACCTGGTGAAAGTGGAGGTGTGTAGATGATACAGTTACCCTTTTAAGGGGGGATTTTTATTAACTCTTCTATGGTTTTTTTCCCCTCTGGGTCTCTGTGGTTTGACCCTGTGGTTACATTACAAGCTTTTCCAGCTATTAAAAAAGCCTCATTTTATGCATATTTAATCAGGTTGGGCTTTTCCCACCCCACCACCCCCCCCTATAATGAACCTTCTATTATGAATAAAAAAACCCCAACCTTCAGTGGCTTTAATGGTCATACACTTACTTTGTGTTCTTGCAAGGAGGTACATCATGCTATCACCTAATAGACAAAAGGAGAGAAACAAATCTGTTAGTATTTTCAGAGGTGAGATACAGGCTACGGGGTTTTAAAACTGCTGAAATTTTGGATTTAGTGCACCTTAAGATGAAAACACTGCAGGCATGCAATGCTCCGTAGAGGAACCCTAGCAAGCCAACCCCAGGGAGGTCAGAGGGCTTTGTGCCTCCAGCTCACTGCCAGGTGATTGCAGGGGTAAGCAGAGTGAAGCAGCAAGGCAAAGGATGGTGCAAAGCCATTCTTAGGAAGAGACAGCTTCTCCAAAAAAACTGAAGGCACTTAGTGGCCACTTCTGCTCAAAAGTCACTTGAAATGGTCATTAAGATGCTGATTAATAGGATAAGTGGTGTAGGATGGGACAAGATCAGTCTCTGTCTCTTGGCAAAGACCACCAAAGACATAGCATGTATGTCAAGGACAGCAGGTGAGGATGTGTTACAGCTTGTTCTTTCATCTCATAAACCTACAAGAAAAGAAGTTTCTAATTTTCTTTAACAATCCATGCTTCTAGTTGCCCATACGTTCCAGTATCTAGGGCTGATTGTACAGATTTACTCTTAGGTGCAGACATGCTGAACTTTTTGTTTGAACTTAGCTTTAGGAGGTACTTGAGCAAACTTTTCAGTGCTCTAAATGGAATAATTCAGTCATAACCTCACCCAGCTGAACAAGTCCTTTTCCTGCACAGCTGATCTAGAGGAGCTAAGAGAACAACCATATAAGCTAAAAATCAGGGCTGAGATGAAATGAAAATCCACAGGGCTGAGGATGTCAATAGAAGGCCAAAGACATGAGTGCCGTCCTGTCTTTGTTCAGGGCAGAGAGTCTGTGCCTTTTATATAACATTATGTGAATTACTTTCATGAATGAGAAAATCATCAGCTTGAAGCTTCTGAAGGGGTACGCTTTTTTGATTATATCAACCAAAACATGTCAAATCCTAGATCCCGAAGGCCCTCCAGATTTCTGGCATAAAGACAGAGCACAACTGTGCCAGCAGCTGGCTCCACCTGGAAGACAAGACCTGCTGCAACAAAATAACTGTAGAAATAATTGCCCTTGCTCCTCAGAGGAAGGGTTTGAAATTATTAACATCAAGATATTCTCTGAAATTTCTCAGTGCTTCATTAATTCTTGAGGCTGTGAGGGCTGAAAAAGGAAAAGAACATCTGCATTAAATGAGTTTGTATAAATTACGCTCTAAAATGCACCTAAAAATGTAGTTGGAGGCATAGATCCCAAGGTCAGTTTGCTTTCCTCTTAATTTCTCTTAAATTATCTTGTCTCAGACTTGTACAAAATTTAATTGGACAGTACATGTCTCTTATCAATATATTTAAAGGGGGGGAAAAAACCCTCACAAGAAAAAGGCGTGTGTGGGTACAAAGCTGAAAGAGACAGAGACGAGCATATGTGCTGTGGAACCCAAAAATGCGGCAGGCAGGCTAGTGGTGGTGTCCCAGAAATGTCATCAGAAAAGGGCATAGATGTGAGATCCTGGGGGAGGAGGCTTATAATGAGATTAAATGGCTTGAGCAGCTTCTTATCACAAATCTCATGACCACAAGTCTTAACTGTGGAATGACATATTATTGTTACTTCGTTCTTGTAAATGATGCATGGAAGTGAGTCAATTGTGATCACAGAACCATAGAATGGTTTGGGTTGGAAGGGACCTTAAAGCCCATCTAGTTTCAACCCCCCTGCCGTGGGCAGGGACACCTTCCACTAGACCAGGTTGCTCAAAGCCTCATCCAGCCTGGCCTTGAACACTCCCAGGGATGGGGCATCCACAGCTTCTCTGGGCAACCTGTTCCAGTGCCTCACCATCCTCTCCGGGAAGAACTTCTTCCTGATCCTACACCTGTGGCACCTGTGATCCTACACCTGTGGCACAAACACTCTGGTCAACTTGTGTCCCCTGGTCAAAGGGGAGATCAAAGCATCTACATTTGCTCATTTGCCCCAGAGAAATGGTATGCAACGCATGTGAGCCTTTCCTACCGTGGTGTTTCTCACAAAGCTCTAGCTGAACTGTTACTGAACCTATGGCAAAGTTTTACTAGATGACTGAAGCTGCAAGAAGGTTGAGTGTCTTGCTGTGGTCGTCCCCATGGAGAGTTTCACAAACGATGGTCTGTATCCTAAAACGACTGGTAGCAGTGCCAAGAAGGCAGGATAGATCCTTGTCTGGTTCCAAACAGTACTGAAAGTCCGTCCTCGGCTTCAGGCGTTCATTTGAGAAAATGAAGGTTTGATTCTGTATCTGGGCTACAAAACTGCATGAAAAGCTTTCTCCTCAGCTTTACTGTAGTGACTTGAAGAAGACTCGGGGCGGTACAGAACCAGGGATGCTGTGAGCCTTCCCCCCACAAAAGCTGGCTGTGGTTCATTTTTCCCCCCCACTGCACCGGGTGCATACACAGATGATGCGGGGGTGCTGGCAGGGCAGTGGGTGGTTGGCCTGCTAACACCTGCAATGAAGATGAGGTGCCACTGCATTTCAGCGTGAATCAGAAAAGCCCCTGGGAACCCTGGATTGCTCTTGGTTTGCTCATGGAGTCTTGTGCTACAACTAAATGTGTGCAGGGTACAGTTGGCAATAATCTTGGTCTTATTTTGGGAGTGTTTTTGCTAACAATTGCTCTTCCCAGACAAGGAGCAGAGTAGTTAGCAGGAAGGGAAGACCCAGGGTTGGGGAAACAAGGAAGCAAGTCACTCAGTCTTGGTGTAAATTTCTGAACAAATGCTACGGAGAAGGTAAATTAAGCTCAACAAAACATTAGATTAAACTCATTAGTAATTAAAAACAACAACAGCTGCAGTCTAAACTAAAAATACTGGAGATCTGTAAAGCTTTGCCATTAAAATGTATAGACACTGACCCTCTTTAAATTCATAGAGAATGCTCTTTACTTAGCTATAAAGGTTTAATGTAACTTAGCAGATCTGAGTTACTTCAGGAGAGCTTTAATGCTTGGCAGGTCTCTACATTTTATTTATGATATCAAAGCTGCAACTCAGATTTTTACTCAGTGGAAGACATAAAAGAGATTCAGAAGTCATCCAAATCATCTTGTAATTAATGTTACCATGCACGCCCAAGACATTAAAATGTTAACAGTGTTAGAATCGTGTGCTTTGGAATACAGAGTGAGGGCTTTATTAGAGAGAAATACACTGCAGATGTCATCCACCCTAATTGAGGACATTGGGTTGCCTGCTGCTTGTTCTTATCAGTGGTTCAGATTTTTTTTTTAATTTATTCATTTTCCTTACTGCTAGAATCTGCTCTCATTATTAGTCTATCTTGTCACTCATTTGCATTTCAAGTGCTGGGACTGTGGGGTACCAGCTAGCAGCCTTAGAAGAACACTTCAAGGGGTTACTCTATCAAATAGCAGCACAGTATCACAGTGAATTTGACATCTGGGTTATCTTATTCCCAGATGCTCCATGGTGTCATTAGCAGGATTAATCTTAGCTTTAATTTCATAATGATTCTTATTCTAATATATGTGAATGAACACAAAGTCTCTTGACTCATTATCACCAATTTACCCAAGATATGTAATCAGGCTCTTACATTCACCAACATTTATTTTTGCTAATACATCTAAAATTGTAGATTAAGCAAATACAGTTAGTTCCAGCTGAGTGAATGCCTAGTGAGGTAGCAATGTAGTATTTATGTTTTAATTAAAGTATATTAATGGTAGTGTCTTTTAAATACATACTGACCAAAATCTTTCTGCTGAGAACAATACATTTATCATTCAAGTGATATCAACTTGTAAATTTAATCACAGCACCTTTCTCTGACTATTTATTATTTGCAACCATTTAGAGATGATTCAAGATCTCACTTTATAGTATAACTTTAACCTTTAAAGATCAGGGCAGAACATTTTATTATTAGGAAAAAGCCCTTGACTTCCCAAGCAAACAGAATTTAATTTTTTAAGTTAAATTAAACATTAAACGGAAATACATTTTATACTGAAACTTTATTTTAATTCCTGTTCCAGGTTGAACTGTAATATAGAATGCAGTTTATTTTTTACTACTAAGCAGACAAGATTCACCTCCACATCATACAGAGTTTCAAAGTCTATTGCATTTTTAAATTGCAAGGGGAAAGCAAAATTTGAAATTCCTATGCACTTTTTCTACAATGCTGGACTAAATTTTTTCATTTACCAGCTGTTGTAGCACAGCAGTAAGTAGTGGTTCATTATTGATGGATAAAATGTTCAAACATTTAAAGAAATGAAAGTCAGCTTTGAATTTTTAATTAATTAATTAAAAGTACTGTAAATGCCAGCTTGTTAATTGCTTTGCACCTGCAAGCCAACACAGGTTTTATGCACTCTTTCTTTGAATATTAATTTTTTTGCATGTCTTCATAATGCTTGGAAAGTCTCCCCTGCAAACATATTAGTAAAGAGTAAATATTGAATCTAAGACAAAACTCATGGCTTCATCTTTCACTGTACACAGAATAGGATTTAAAGGAGGATTTAGATTTCCAAGGCTTCTAATTAAGTAGTGATAATCAGGCTTTCTGCTGAGGGTCACTTCCTGGGAGTAATTTGAGTTATTAAAATGCATGTTTTTATTTGTTCTGCTTTGCGAGCTAAAACTGATCCCTTTTAATATAGCAGCAAATATGCAAATTGGTGTTTCATTATATTATGCAATTTATGGCAATCTTCTCTAATTTACTGAAAGGGCAAGAGCCTGACCTTGTCATTCAAGTTGTTTTTTTTTTTTCCTGGTAAGCTAAACTAATTATGTGGATCTTTTTATGAAACTCTGAAAGTATGCAGCACGGTAAAAATGTGACAAATTTACCTTGATTATTCATCAAGATGGCCTTCGATTTTGCTTGAATTCTCCTGCAGGGTGATGGATAATTTAAACTTACATATGGGAGCCAATTTGTTTCAAGGTTTGAAAATGGCTTCCTTTTTTTTTCCACAGAAATCCTGGAAAGAGCATCTGAAATCATTGAAATAATAAATGTCAGGATTTGAGCTATGGACTAAAAAAAAGTTCATTAAAAATACTTGCATGATGTATTATGAATTGATATAATGATTTTTTTCTTTGTGCTATCTATCAGTATAACTCTTCAGCCAGGTTTTTATTAGTGATACAATGTTCTGCATTTTCACTTTTCTTTCAATAACTTTTCTTTTTTAGATTTAACAAACTCACCATTTTTTTTTAAGCTCCTTTTTGCCTTTTCTAACAAGAAGTGTAAAGGAAGCTCTCTTCTGTCAAGGACAGGAAAGCATGGCTTAGTCTTCAGAGACTCTCAGGGATGTTCTACAATCTTTTTTGGTACAGACACCTTCCTTTCCACCCCACAGGCCCATCAGCCTTCTCAGTCCCAGCAGTATTCTTTTGACTCTTTCTCCTGCTCCATAATAACCCAGTGTCATGGGATTTTGCCATGTTTTAGACTTTGGCTGATGAGACTGATTTATGTGACCAGACCAGGAGAGATGCAGGGACAACATCATAAATATTAAAATCCTGAAAGTATCAGAGTTGGAGCGGTCTCGAGAGAACAGCTGGTCAGTAACACTGAACTGAGGCAGAAATAGGAATACCTGGCTTGTTCCCAACAGGTGTTTATGCTATTTGTTATTAGTGTTCAGTGAAGATTAATGCACACTTTTCATTCTCTAAACTTAGTTGGGTTTTTAAAAAATTTTCTTCATTGTAAATCTGGCTGATTCCTTCCATCAGATTCTGCAGTGGCCAACTGACAGATTTCCTTTACCCTGAAAGAAAACCCCTACAGCACAGAAGTAGAAAGTTGTTCTCCACCAGCATTTAATCCATGAAGTTAAACACAAACCCTTGTTAAACCCTTGACCACAATGACTACTATGATGTTGGTGTCATCACTTCCAGTAACTTAACCTCTCCAGCTGATGTTTAAACACCTGTATTTGTAATGCAGATGAGTCCTTAGTAGCATGTATCAGCTAGAAAACACAGGTTGTAGCACTGTGTTTGAACACTGATCTCTTGGCTACACCTTGGACCGTAAGCTAAAGCGGCACTGTCCATTGCCATCAGGAGTTAAACCTCAGTCTTTGTAGCAATGATCTTGCTTCTGCAGGCAAAATGCTCTAGGCTATGCCATGCACGATGGTCAATGAAATTAGTCATCAGGTTACAACGAGATTCACCCTTTACTTTGTAGAGTGAGGTGTATCAATGTATCCACGGCCTCTTTTAATTATAGCTTTGGCTTCTCCAAGTTTTGTGAATTTAGGTCTCCCTCTATTTAAGGGTACCCTAGAAGATTGGGCATGGGGGTTTGCTTTGGAGGGCAATACTCAAGCTGTGACCATGATATTGGTTTTTATCTTCTTTTCAATGCAAACTATGAGGCAAAGTTTTAATGAGTTTCTTTGTCTTTTGGAAATGAAGACGAACAATTGGCATCTTCTGATGATGTATTGAATTTTGATGATGTCAAACCTGACTAGAGAGGTGGAAATCCTTTATACTGAACAATAAATTAGTCTGTTAATTCCTTAATTCCCAGGCACATAAGAGTCCTGCAAGGGTTGGCAGAGCAACTGAACAACTCCCAGGTTTAAGCTTTTTTAGTACCATTATCTTATAATTGCTGATTGGCACAGGGTTCTGCTCACTGTTCCCAAGGGGGGTCAACAGTATGTGTGTCTACATGGTGAGGATTTCTAGGCAGCGATTTATGCAGTGGTTTTGATAGATAGAAAAAGGCAGTAAGAGTTTATTAGCAGAGTATCATTGTTGGAGGGCAGGAAGGGGGGCTGAAGCATATGAATTCCCTTGCTGACGAATGAAAAGAATAAAACTGGAATAAGAAGAGTGACAATTCAGAGACAATAATTTACTCTAGAAAGAAGGTGGAAATATTTGCTCATGTTAGGCAGGTTTCTCATTTTGCTCTGCTTTTGCTAGTGACTGTGTCAGGAGAAAGGCAAGTATCACTAAGTAGAGGGGAAAATTAGCAGTGTATTTAAATGTTTTATTGTAATGTCCCTTCCTAAGTGAATCTCCATTTAATGTTTAAAGGGCTAAAAATGCTAAGGATGCATCAATAAAACAGCATAGTTTTAACTTCTAATTAAGTTTTAACTTTGAGTATACACAGATGTCAAAGCCACTATAATTAGTGTCTTTTTTTTTTTTTGGTTATTTAGCAATTAGCTAACTTATTTGTAATGAGTAATGGAGAGACATGGAAAAAAAAAGCAACCTATTGCCAGTACATATCATATTGCTGTCCCTCTGTCGTACTTTTTAAAAAAATAATTTATGTATTGATTTTTGTTTAATCATGCTACCCCACTTCATTTGGAAGCTCCTAGAGGTTACAGAGTCTAATTCTGAATGCTCCCCAGGCAGGCATGTTAAATCAGGTTTGTACAGTTTGTCTCATACTCTGCGTAACCTATATTAATAAATTCAGGTTTATATTAAAACTGAACTATCCATTGCCAAAGGCTTTTATAATTGTGAAACAGCCTGTTTCCCTGTTTGTATTACTCTTTCTCCCCCTGAACTTATTTATTTTAATAATATTTTGGAAGCTACAGAAGTACTGGCAGAATTCATATTATGTTGTTATTAAAAAAGACAGACCTTTAATTGCAGACAGTTAACACAAAATCTGTTGGCAATGTCTTGAACAGAATGATAGCATTTAATCATTTTTTACCATTACAGTGATGTTGTTTGCAATGTTACTGCTACCGAGCTGTCTTGTATTTTTTATGATAAATTCTTATTTTAAGGGTTTATAACTTAACGGTAAAAATATGCTCCAGGCTGAAACATGACATACAAATTGTGAATATGAAACTGAATATTGTTTCTAGTTTTAAAACAAGCAAACAATAAAAGAAACTCCATGTGAGCATTTAATAGTATGAACTGAAACTCCAGCCTGAAAATGACCTTTTCTGTAGAGGATCTTTTGTTATTTTCCTTGCTTAACAAACCTGCCTCAAAACGCGCACTCAAGAACAAAAGGAAAAAAGCTTAACTTAACATTAAGCTTGGTGAGTGCTTTGCCTCTAAAAAAGAGTTTCTTGGAACTTTGTGAAGAGAACTTTTCAAAAGTTGAAGGGTGGGGGGTTGTTGGAAAGGAAGCCTGTTCTACTCTGAGCTCCTTTGCAAATCAAGGATTCTCTGTAGTATTAAAAAATTTAGTGTAGACCCCTAAAAGGTGGAGCTATTTTACAGAACTGTTGGGGAAAAAAAAGAAAGGGCAAGACAGTATATCTTGCCTATAAATATAGTAGGCTCTCAGGAAAAATGAAAATCCCACAAATCCCATTAAATCCGTCAGGCTGATCTGGTACAACAGAGAAAAAAAGTTGGACTTAGCAAGAAAGAAATCACAACCTTACAGCCAAGAGCCAGGTAGTCGTCTGAGACCCTGGCAGTCTAATTTCACAGGGCGAAGTGGTGACTTAGGGAAATGATAAGTCTCTGTGTAGAGCCTTTTAACAGACCAGTCACTAGACTACAACTAGAGAGTACTGATTTATCTTCCAGTTAACTTGTGCTCATTATCATAGAATCCTAGAATCCTAGAATGGTTTGGGTTGGAAGGGACCTTAAAGATCATCTAGTTCCAACCCCCCTGCCATGGGCAGGGACACCTTCCACTAGACCAGGTTGCTCAAAGCCTCATCCAGCCTGGCCTTGAACACTTCCAGGGATGGGGCATCCACAGCTTCTCTGGGCAACCTGTTCCAGTGCTTTGCCACCCACTTTGGGATGAATTTCTACCTGATGTCCAATCTAAATCTTACTCTCTTTCAATTTAAACCTGTTATCCCTTGTCCTGTAACTACAGGCCCTTGTAAAAAGTCCTCCCCCAGCTTTCTTGTAGCCCCTTCAGGTACTGGAAGGCACTACAAGGTCTCCTTAGAACCTTCACTTCAGTGAGAACAAGCCCAACTCTCTCAGCCTGTCCCCATAGCAGAGGTGCTCCAGCCCTCTGATCGTGTCTGTGGCCTCCTCTGGACTTGCTCCAACTGGTCAATATCCTTCTGATGTTGAGGGCTCCAGAGTTGGACTCAGTACTCCAGATGGGGACCTCACAAGAGCCGAGTAGAAGGGGAGAATCACCTCCCTTGACCTGCTAGCCACACTTCTCTGGATACAGCCAGGATATGGTTGGCTTTGTGGCCTGCCAGCTCATATTGAGCTTCTCGTCCACCAGTACCCCCCAAGTCCTTCTCCTCAGGGCTGCTCTCAATCCATCCTACCCCCCACCTGTACTTGTGCTTGGGATTGCCCCAACCCAGGTGCAGGACCTTGCACTTGGCCTTGTTGAACTCCATGAGGCTGGCACAGTCCCACCTCTCCAGCCTGTCAAGGTCCCGCTGGATGGCATCCCTTCCCTCCAGCGTGTCAACCGCACCACACAGCTTGGTGTCGTCAGCAAACTTGCTGAGGGTACACTCAATCCTACCATCACCAACAAAGACATTGAACAGTGCCTATGGTGCTATTCCTTATTCACCAAGTGGTCCACCCACTGAATCCATGTTTCTGCAGTTTAGAGACAAGGATGTTGTCTGAGACAGCATCAAATGCTTTGCACAAGTCCAGGTAGATGACATCAGTTGCTTTTCCTTTACCCAACAATGCCGTAACCCCATCGTAGAAGGCCACCAAATTTGTCAGGCACAATCTGACTTTGGTGACGCCATGTTGGCTGTCACCTATCACCACCTCGTATTTCACGTGCCTTAGCATGGTTTCTAGGAGGATCTGCTCTGTGATCTTGCCAGGCACAGAGGTGAGACTGACTGACCTGTACTTCCCCAGGTCTTACTTTTTTCAGTTTTTTTTTTAAAAATGGGTGTTACATTTCCCCTTTTCCAGTCACTATGAACTTCACTGACCTGCCACAACTTCTCAAATATGATGTATAGTGGCTCAGCAACTTCATCTGCCAGTTCCCCCAGGACGCCCAGATGCATCTTGTCAGGTTCCATGGACCTGTTCACCTTCAGGTTCCTTAGATGGTCTCAAACCTGGTCTTCTTCTACAGTG
>NW_010265144.1:74165-74847 GCF_000690775.1 Eurypyga helias
TGGCTTGAGCACTTGCTGGGGAAGACTGAGGCAAAATGTCATTGAGTAACTCCGCCTTCTCCATATCCTTGGTAACCATATCTCCCTTTTTCTTCCAGAGAAGGCCCATATTTTCTCTCGGCTTCCTGTAATCTACCTATAGAAGCTTTTCTTGTTGCCCTCGACATCCTTGGCCAGATTTAGTTCTATCAGGGCTTTAGCTTTTCTAACCTGATCCCTGGCTGCACAGACAATTTATCTTTAATCCTCCCAGGCTACCTGTCTCTGCTTCTACCTTCTGTAGACTTCCTTTTTATGTTTGAGTTTGTCCAGGATTTTCTTGTCCACCCATGCAGGCCTCCTGGCATTTTTACCCGACTTCCTCTTCATCGGGATGCATCACTCCCGAACTTGGATGAAGTGATCCTTGAATATTAACCAGCTTTCTTGTTCCCCTCTTCCCTCCAGGACTTCACCCCATGGTACTCTACCAAACAAATCCCTGAAGGGGTCCATGTCTTCTCTCCTGAAATCCAGGGTAGCGAGCTTGCTGCGCACCCTCCTCGCTGCCCTAAAGATCTTGAACTCCACCATTCCATGGTCGCTGCAGCCAAGGCTGCCCTTGGGCATCACATTCCCCACCAGCTCCTCACTGTTGGTGAGAACAAGGTCCAGCATGGCTCCCCTCCTCGTCAGCTCCCCT
>NW_010265145.1:0-267 GCF_000690775.1 Eurypyga helias
ATGGGCAGGGGCCCCCTTCCACTAGACCAGGTTGCTCAAAGCCTCATCCAGCCTGGCTTTGAAGACAGACAGGGATGGGGCTTCCACGACTTCTCCGGGCAACCTGTTTGGGTGCCTGACCATTAGTTGGTAAGCTTCTGGATTATCCTTTAATATCTGCTATTTATTTGTTCATCATTCATTGTTCAGTTTCACAAACTCTTAAATCACAATCAGAGAATGTTACTCAGCCTTTTCTTTTCTTCATTTGGAAATCTTATCTGGGCA
>NW_010265146.1:0-47150 GCF_000690775.1 Eurypyga helias
TTGAATACTTGCCAGCTTTCTTGGGGCCCCTCTTCTCTCCCAGGCTTCATCCCATGGAACCTTGCTAATCAGTTCCCTGCAGAAGCCAAAATCTCTTCTCCTGAATTCCAGGGTAGTGAGCTTGCTGAGCACCCTCCTCACCTCCTTATGGATCTCAAACTCCGCTATTTCACAGTTGCTGCAGCCAAGGCTGCCCTTGAGCTTCACATCCCACATTAGCCCCTCCCTGTTGGTTAGAAGAAAGTCCAGCACAGCACCCCTCCTCAGCTTCTCTATCACCTGGAGATGGAAGTTGTGATTGACACATTCCAGGAACCTCCTGGTTTGCTTGTGCCCTGCCGTGCTGTTCCTCAGCATGGTGCGACTAATTAATCTAAAGCCTGAATGAGATTTATGTTTTCCTCTCCTGATACAGTTTTAGCAAATAGCTAAGCCTCAGAAGGTGTCTGTTTATATACCTACTCAGCCCGATATGATAGAAGGAAGAAGTTCCCAGAGCTATAGTTCCTCTTCTAGCTGTAACTTGTACTTACATTCCTCAAATGTAGATGTGGCATTTTCCCACATCTCCTTGTTTGGTTGCTGTCAGACTGAATAAACCATCTCCAAGGGTGAGAAGTCGGTCTTCCAGTAGGCGGTTGGGCCAAAGCCTGTATGGGCACTGAGGTGTAGTAAGAAGTTTCTTCTCTGTCTTTCTTTTTTTCCCTGAGATAGATACTGGTCTACATGTTGTGATTTCCTCCCCCCCTCCCCCCAACTGTTAGACCTTGGTGTTCAAACACAAAGCTACTGCTGTCTTTTGATTCAGGCTTGATGTAAATTACACCTTGGAATTAGAAATATTCCTTCATCTTATCCGTCATCTGAAACTGTTCAGCTGGAGCCATTCTTGTTGGTTTTGTGGTTTTTTTTCAGTTGTTTAATTCTTTGTTTTAGGAGGTCTCTGCTGATCCCACGGGAACTCTCACAGCTGCTGAAGAGCGAAAGGAGAAGGTGCCAAGCCCACATCTCAGTCATCTTGTAGTTTTGACGTCTGGAAATTCGCTGTATGGTTTGGCAGAGAGAGTGGTGGCTACAGAATCCTTGTAGGTTATTTACTGTAAACTGCATTTTGTGGTCACTGGAAGCTGTGGATTGTTTAAGAGATTGTGATTACAAGCCATAACCTTCTTGAGAAGTCAAAAATTTGTACTTGTTAATGTGATTTTAAATGAATGATAGAGGTATTTTCTTAATTAAAAGTAGTGGGACCAGACCATCTGGTCTAACCACCTGCAAACACATGGGATGAAATTTTACTGCAGCTGGTCCAGTGATTTGTGACAGTACAAGGCCAAATCTAACAGGAAAAATGTTTAATTTTCAAGAGGCTAATGGGAGTATTTAATCTGTATGGTTCATTTAAACCTTATATTGAGTACTTAAATGCCGATGGCTGAGTCTTAAAACTGCTTAGTTCATACGGGTTTGCCTTGGATTGCAATGTTCTTTGCCATGGGTAGAAGTTTACCTGTGAAGAAGAGATAATAACAAGCAAGTAACACAAAACTCCTACAGAAAAGTCAGACGGGAATATTTTTTTGGCCCACACAAGGTGACATTTAAAGATCAGAAGTTAATTTTTAAAATGTATTTTCAGAGGAGCTCATTTTCTTTTGCATTCCTTTATGCTTAGTTAGAAATCTATTTCTTTGTTGTGTTGTTGTTAACAAATCCTACGCCTGAGAAAGAATACAAGATCATATTCTATCTTTTAAAGATTTTATCTTTAAAGATAAGTATTTTAAAGATTAGGAAAGTTATTTTGGAATTCTGACATGGATTTATTAATATTAATGTCCTGTAGTATGGAAATTAGGGGACACTTGTCCACTGACTTTACTAGACTTTGGATCAGACTCTTGCAATGTATACTTAGTAGACTAGAAATATGAATTGTTGACATGCAAGCCTTAATCTCTTTATTCAACCCATTTCTTGTTTGCAATCATATTTTAAAATTGTCAGAATTGAGAATACTTGTTGATATGATGGTATGAAACTGGCATAGTTCTTCTCAGGAATAAGTTTTCCAAGGTTATATCATTATTGCTAAATATGTCAACTGTAGAGTAAAAGTTGTACAGAGACATGTCAAATGTTGCGTTTAGTTCACAGTAAATTTTCTTTGTTTTCAAAGGGTATTTCTGGCTGAGCAGTTTGAGTTTCTTCAGCCTCATCTTGATGCAGTTATGCCAGCTGTCAAGAAGCCTTTTCTTCAGCAGTTCTATTCTCAGGTCAGAATTGTACAATTCAAAGCTGATTTTTAAAGAGAAAATTTGAAACTTGTACAATATGTTGCACATACTTGTACATCTTAGTTATATATTGCTTTTATTAGCGAGAAAGTTACTGAACTGGATTTTATTTATATTCTGTTTCAGACAGTGTCAACTGCTAGTGAACTACGTAAACCGGTTTATTGGATTGTTGCTGCTAAAGCCATTGATTATGAACAAATGCTGCTTCTTATGGCTAATGTGAAATGGGATGTGAAGGAAATCATGTCACAACACAATATATATGTAGATGCTCTTTTAAAGGTGAATACTATCTGGGAAATGGTGTTCTAGAGTTTATATAAATGCTAAATTACTCTAATACTAAGACTGTTAAAAGTAGCATACTGATTTTTGACTTGCATGGTGGGTGAAAGTGACCACAAAAGTTTAAGGAGTTTCATGTGTAAATCTTGAATGTTAGATAAATGTGTAGTAAACAGAGTAGCTGAAGAAAATCCAGTGGTCTCAGTGGTTTTTAGCAATGGCTATTTTCCATACTCATAATTTTATCTGTTGTCTTTAAGAAGTATCGTAGTGGCTGTAGGTCAGACCAGCACCGATAAGGATCATGCACTATCTAATTGAATTTCCTGTATTTAGAAGTTAGCGTTTGAAAAAGGAGGTAAAAGGTAAGTTATTCACTCAACTTCCCAACTGCATTCAGCAGAAGTGGTTGTACAATTGCTGTGTCTTATGGCATACAGTACCAGTTCTGGGGAGAATCCCTCTCATACTTTTTTATATTTGCTTAAATGGTGTTTCTGAAGGTCTTTAGAAGGAAGTTCTGGCAATGGTCAAATCATACTAATTCTTAAAGAGAAATTGAGAATCTTATTTTAAAGATACGTGAAGCATGCATTGCAGAAAAAGTTATGTATGTGTGTTGGGTAACAGTTTTGATTACGTCTTCGTATGTTGTAACTCTTCTCTGCTTAAAAAAAGTCCATGCAAAGAAGGGAGAATCCGATAAAGGATATATCATTGCACTGAATTTGACTGAATCTTTGTGATTTCCCTTCTTTATGCTGCTGTGGCTTTTTGAAATCAGTTTGTACTTACAACATTTGGTCTCTGCAGTAGAAATTTTTGCTTTTCTGAGTGTGCAACTGCTGATATATTTGCTTCAGGACAATCAGGGTTTACATACCCTTTAAAACCATTTCTGGCCTCTACTGCTAAGCAATTAGTGACTTGCTGTGTACCCTGGGGTTCTAGGAGTGTCAGATGTAAGCAAATCGTTTAACGTAATAACCAACTACTTTTAGCCATGTGCACATATACACAAAATTCTGTACTCGGCCATAGGTATGTATGGAAGCAGATAAGTTGGGGAAAGAGGATCGTTCAAAAAATTCATTAACATTGAATGTTAGGCATCTTCATCTTCAGAAGTGAGTTGTATGCCAGTTAAAACATGACTTCATGGTACCCTGCTTCCTCTTGCCAAATTACTCTTTCAGAAAATTTGTGTTAAACACCAATTATTTGATCGGATACTAGGTTAAATTGGTAACTGAGATTCCTTTCTGGTTTTCTTCAGTTACTGATCTTTTGATGGGGAGGGGGCGGGGGAAAGAAGGAAGAACCACTTAGATTAACAGCCTTGGAGTGACAGCATTTTGTTGGACCAGTATGGTCTTAACAGGCTGCAGTACAAACTGCTTTTGCTGGTTACCCAGAGCAGTTCATTATCAGTCTGCTTTATATTTGAGGGGTTGATAACTTTTTTTAAGTGATAGAGACATCAGTTGCTAGCAGCAGACTTCTGTTTCAATTTTTGTAAGTCACAAAATCATTGCAGCAGTAATTACGTTCAGTGACGACTACTTTGTCACTCATAGTAACAGCTCAAATCCATCCAGGCCGTTGATGTTTCAGATGGAAACAAGTGCCTTCCCTCACACTGAATTGTTACGTGGTGTTGCAGTATGCTCCTAAACTGCTGGATTTGGACTCTTCAGCCTGTGCTCTCAGCTCCTTTTAAAGCACCAAGGAACTTCCTAAGGTGACTGGTTGAATGAAAAGTGGTTACAATGTTTCTGAGCTTCTCTTTGAAAGCTGATGGCATGGGGATTCAGAGGGGTATGGAGATCATCACTGGATTTTCTTCAATGGCTGTATATTCACTTCTTAAAAAGTTAAAGATGAGTTTAGGGAGTGAGGTAAAGAAAATGGCATTTGAAGGATTTTCTACTTGGTTAATTTTCAGAGGTGTGAGTTTCACAGGGAACTACACCTCTGGACAGCAGATCAGTATTTCCTTTCTTAAAAAAACATTACTGAGGTAATGTGAATGTGATATACTAGAAAGTGGTATGCTTTCTACTTCACACATTCAGCTTGTCTCTACAGTCTGTGCCTTTCAAGGTTCTCTGCCTTGCTCTCAGTATTCAGTATTCTTTCATGTGCATTTCTAATTCTTTGTTGTCGCTAGAGAGGTACAGAGTATGATCCCTTTTATGCTAAAGGAATAATGGTCTCTCATGTTTCATCAGGAATTTGAAGAATTCAACAGACGGTTGAACGAGGTGTCTAAGAGAGTCCGTATTCCACTGCCAGTATCCAACATCCTTTGGGAACACTGCATACGCTTGGCCAATAGAACTCTTGTGGAAGGGTAAGTAGTTATGCAAGTCTTGCTTTTGAGTAAAACTGTCTATAATAATAACTTCTACTTTATGGAATTAAAATTCTAATTGTGTAATGCACTGGTAAGTCCTTGCACTTTTGGCAAGCCTAAAAAATACCAAGGTTTACCATAGTCCTGTTATTTCACAGTGGTACAGCATTAAGCCTGAAGAGGATGGTCTTGTACTTGGATGCTATTGAAGAGTGACATTGTCTGAATGTTTTATTGAAGCATTTGAAACAACATAGTTCTCTTTCAAAGGAACTTCTCTCTGAAAATTATCTTTTCCGACCAAGCAAAGAAGAAAGATAAAGTGTAGTTGTCAGCATCACTGTGGTGGTGCCATTTGTCTTTGCCAGGAAGAAAGATGGAGTTGTCAACCCTAGCAGTTATCTTAGAGTAGCCATGGAGCAGGATTTTTCCAAATTCATCAGGAACAGACAGGTGGCTTAGTTGGTTTGGTAAATAGAGGCCCAAACACCTTAGTCAGGAACTGCTACACCTTGCTCATGCCTCCCTCTTAATCAGTTATCCAGTCTTTCAGGAGTCGATATTGTAGCCTGAGTATTGTAGTCTTTTCATCCACTGCATTTATGGTTGTGTTCTTGTACCTTCTGCATCGTAGAATATGTGCTGTCTTCCACTTTTTCTGCATTTTTCCATATTTCTTTCCTGGTTATCTTTACTCTGTGCACTCCTGACTGATTTTCCTTCTTCCTATCCCACTCTCCTGCCATCTGCTCTAATTTAGGACATCAACAACATCCTTCTTTCCCAAGTGTTAGCTGTCTATTAAGGATCATCAGCTTCCACTGCTTCCATCAAGCCATCATTTTTGAACTCATGCCCCTTTCTTTTCATGCCATCCTTTTGCAGTCTCTTGAGAGATCAATTTCATCTTCAGGGAGACTAAAACCAGCCATGACCTCCCTCTGGTTTCTTAATTCCTTCATATGACATATGACCTATACAACTAACTTTTCTTTCTGAAATTTTATTTTCCACTTATCTTACCTCAAATCAAAAGAAGTGGAACTAAAACATCTGTCTTCTCCTTCCATCCCCCTTTCCTTTCAAGTGGATAACACTATCGGTCACTACCAAACTCCTCTGCCTCGGCCCTTGTTTCTGTTTTGGGCTTGTTTCTTTCCCTTACTTCAAATCTTACTCATCGTTTGTGACTTCAGCGTTCACACACCACTTAATTCTTAGCGATGAAGATCATCACTTGTATGCCTTGTTCCATGCTGCAGTTTTGCTTTGCATTTGTGACTTATCATGAAACTTTCACCTTTACTTTTACCTAAGCGTTGCACTGACTGGTCAAAGTGGACTGGGAATACCTTAGTGATGTGATTTGTCCTGTGCCCTTCCTTAGCATGTAAAGAGCAGTCATTATTGTGTACTCCCAAATATCTGCCTGTAATTTCTCTTTGTTGCCCAGGTTTTGTTTGGTTTTTTTTTACCTATCTTGTAGTTTCTTTTGTCACCAGGGAAGGAGAAGGAAGGTATTCTGAACAGCTGACTCCCTGAATACCTTCATAACATTTTCATCCCTGAATTCCATGAAGGTGTGTAATTAAAAGCCAGGAAGGAGATGATTTTCCTTCAGTCAGTTGGTCTCATCAGGCACTTCACTGAGTGAAGAATCATCTCCAGTACAGTCAGGCATGGCCTCCTTTTATATCTTGCCCTGCATTACCTCCTTGTTCTTTGTTCTCCCTTGCTTCCCTTCTGGCTTATTGAAGTGCCTCAGTATGTCTTATTGAGAATCACCGTCCAGTTTTCTTTGGAGCCTCAGAGGTCTTGTGCCTTGGTCCTTTACTCTTTGCCTCTGTTCTTTCTGAATTCTGCAAATTCTTTCTGTGTACTAACTGTAAGGTGCAATTTCTTCTTAACCTGATTTTGCTGTGTATGCAGTTTCCAGCTGCATGTTTCTGGTGCCTCCTTTGCATCAGACCTAATAATTTAGGGACTGTGTAATAGTTAGGATCAACTTAATGAAGTAATGGAATAATGAGCTTGCTTTAGATTTGGTACCAAGGAAGAGTGGAAGCAGTGGGACAGGATTGTTGCTTGTGGCAGCAGCCTGTGTGTGGGCTGGATGAAGTCTATCAAGACACTGTGCCCCAGACCAAAGCTTTTCTTATTCCCTGTATGCAGCTGAGCTTGGCACCGTTAAGGGCATTGCAATGTCATTTACTTGGATCTTGACAAATGCAATTTCTTATCCATTTGAAAAACTGCAAAGGTAGTTTTCCTCATTTGTTGCCTGTCACCCCACTGTAATCCTTCCTGGCATTACCCTGTCCTAAGCTTATCTACTGTCTCTTCTTTGAGCTCAAACCTATTACCAGTTTTCTGTCAATCTACTCTCATTTAAAACATGAACCGTTCACAGCCATGAGCCAGTGCTGCCACCCTTTATCCTCAGGTAATATTGTGCATGGTTTTGGACAAACAGCTTTGTGCCTTTCTCTGATGCTGGTTCAGCACTTTCCTGAAGCTGCTGCGTTACATTTCAGACTTCAGTGGTCACGATCGCTTGACTAAAGCCAGTTTGGTGAGCTGGTCAACACTGATTTCATTTGCTTTAACCCACTACAAGCAAGCTGTTCTGTGTAGGATTTTTAGTGGCTTGGGTGGTTGTGTTTTTTTTAAGTAGCACTGGGTACAATGGGGTTCTGCTCTGAGTGAGGCTAAAACATTATACTAATGCAAATGAAACTCTGCATCACACATCCTAGGAGGACTTCTTGTCTGCTTGTAACTCAAAACCATAATTATGTTCCTTCTTAATGTTCAAAGGACTAAGTTAAACAACTTTGAGAAGTGTGATTCACTTTTATTTCCTTTTAATTTCTATGTCCTGGTGTGTTTCTCTTTTCAGTTATGCCAATGTAAAGAAGTGCAGCAATGAAGGACGTGCCTTGATGCAACTGGACTTTCAACAATTCTTAATGAAACTGGAAAAATTAACAGACATTAGGCCTATTCCAGATAAAGAATTTGTGGAGACCTACATTAAAGCATACTATCTAACAGAAAATGACATGGAACGCTGGATAAAAGAACATAGGGTAAGAGTTAAATTTACATTCTCTTACTGTGTATTGGGAAAATTCAGTGATTATAGAATCATGGTAACAACTCTAAAAGATCAATGATTCTGTGTGTTAAAAATGAGTATATGCATATATATTTTTTTTTTCACTTATTAGAATATATTTGTAATATATTTCTATTTATTATCATAGAAAGCTAGGATGTGTTTGTACTGATTCATCTGATGACTGAGAAGGATGAATAAGCCAGTCACATCTACCTACTGTATCAAAAAATATAGAGAACTGGAGCGAAGGGAAGTTGAAAACATTTGTGTGTTGTTCAGAGTATGCCAAACTGCACAACTTGACTCTCAAGAAGTACAGTTTGAAATTACACCATCAAGTTTTACTTTGCCTTTAGGCACAGGTTGCTTAAACAAAGTTGTGAGGCACAATGGATAACAGTCCTTGGTTTTCTTCCTTCATTTTATGATACTGAGTCAAGATCAACATTGCTCTCTGAGATAAGTCTTCATTTGTGTTCTGAAAGCATTTGGCTTACTTTAATGGTAGCATAACCTGGCAGTTGTAGCAGGACTGTGTAAGCAGTAGTCACATGCTCTTGGAATTGGCCGTTGTTAGTCTTTTAAAAACAGAGCTTTTTGAAATCTGCATTTTTGGATTACTTTAAAATCCAACTAGAAATGGGCGAAAGAAATGCATCTTTAATATTGTTTTCCTTGTTATACCTGAAGCCACAAGAGAGATTGTGAGCTGTTGTTTGGTGACCTACATGGAAAAACTACTGGTAAAACCTACTGGTGGAAGCTATATTTTGGATAGTGTTAAGTATAAAGGTAGTACTGGCAAATGTGGTGTTTTGACAGGTGTTAAGAATTCTTAACATTTTTCCTATTTTTTTCTCCTTTATCATGTACTGAAATTAACATTGTTTGGGTACCCGATAGACAGAAGTATTTAGAAGCTTATTGGAAATGAGAAGTCAAAGTCAAAATAACTTTTGTCAGTTTGTTTAGAAAGATGTTTTTATGTTAAAAGCTTATTCCATTTGCATATATATTTCCCAGCACACCTCCCGAAGAATGGAAAATATGTAAGAAATTGATTTAGATACCTGTGTGTTCACAAAATTATTTTCAGCAAACTCAGTCCAATACTACTACCAAAGTCATAATTATTTTCCATTATAATCTGCCGTGTAGCAAAATACACTTTTGTCCTCTGCCTCAACTATGAAAATTATCCAGACCTGACTTAACTAGTGCTTTAAATCTCTTTTGTGTACTGACTGCTTCTATCAGTTGAAAAGTCCACAGTTTGTATGTCTGCGTTTTGTCATTTTCTGTCTTTGTCTGGTGTTTTAGTAACATGATCTGCCTTTATTTGCCAGGAATATTCCACTAAGCAGTTGACCAATCTGGTGAATGTTTGTCTGGGCTCCCACATCAACAAAAAGGCAAGACAGAAGTTGCTAGCTGCTATTGATGACATAGACAGGCCTAAAAGATAACTGGAGAAAGCTACTTTCCTTGTGACTTGTACCCTTTTTTGTTCATGTGAAGCATGCAGACAAATCTCTCATGGACTAATGACAACACTCTCTTTGAAAGCATTGTGCATGACCTTTCTTACCAGCATTGGAGACACTCTGATGTGGCATAATGTTCTAAAATACAACTTTTCTAATCTGTAAAATTCTTTGCTGTTGTATTTCTTCTTGGGTTGTTCGGGTTTTTTTGTTACTTGCTCTCAGTAAAGGGCCACTTTGTGTATCATTGGTGATATATTTTATTATTTCGCTGTATATTTTGCAAAACTGTATACTGTAAGTAAAATCAGAATCGGAGAGAAACACATTGGCTTAATATATAGTTGATGCTCTTTTTTAATAAAAGGGCTACGTGAAAATATGCTTTCTTTCCTCCATGCTTTCACCCTCAGAATTTGTGCTTGACTATGGACCAGTGTAAAGTGAAAGGAAATGTACAATAATTCGATGTATCATGCATGTGGATTAAGAGTGCAGATCATCTAAATATTCTCATGTTAAAGCCTCTCATCTTCATATGTATTTAAAAATGTCTTTTTATTTTAGAATTAATTTAGTCATATCAAAATGATTGACTCCAGATTAATAGAAAGTAATAAATACTGTACACTAATATGATTTCTTTGTGAGACTTTATTTTCAACAATGCAAAAATTCATTTACAACAGAAGTTAGTACTGTTCCTTTCATACCACTTCCCTTTTGTCCCTCTGCTGGTCTTCCCTGTTCCGAAGCAATAATGCCAGGCAATAAGAACAATTTTTCTTTAGGCTGAAATTTTGGATTGATACTAAGATAACCTTACTATTTTCTGATCTGCTGGAGACACCCTGAGTGATCCAGAGCAAAGCAAAATTGCTTGGCTGCCTATTTGTCCTAGAAATCGATTTGTCAGAGCATCACTGACTCCACTGTAATTCTCAGGTTTGCCTTTGGTTTTCAGTATGTAAAGTTTTAGATTTTTTTTTTTTAATTACTTCGTAAAGTTTTTGCAGTGGTCTCAGACCTTTTGAAAGGAAACCTGCTAGCATTGAGCTAATAGGTAAAGTAATTCCCATAAGCTACAATCCACTTAGTCTACCATCTGTACAACATGGTAGACTATCAGTTTAGGGTTCATACCTGCCATCGTATTTCTAATTCAAACATGGGAGAATCGGGACTTCCTGAATGACAGCAGTTCCTGGTGACAGAAAATCGCTCCTTGGCATCATTGTAATTGCTGTTTTCTGTAGCTTCATTTCCTCTTCAGAAGTGAACTGAGTATCATTGTGTGAGTTCAGTGAAAGCCTCTATACAGTTTTAGAAGAATGATAGAATTTACATTTTAAATACTGACTGCATAGTATTCAGCTCCATTGTTTACCTGTATTTTAAAGGAAATAAGATTTAAAACAAAATTTGACTCATTGATCATGCAGTCATGTTACATTTAAAACGTGTTTAGCGGTGTGTCAGTGTATACGTTGCAGCAGAATCACTTTTACCCTCATTAAAAAGGTGGTTCAAAACCAGAAAAGTGTGATTCATTTTGAAAGTGTGGACTTCATCATCAGTGCATCTGCCCTGAAGTCAGATCCTCAGCAAGAGCCCCCAAGAGAAGTACAGTCGTGTCAGAGACCATTAGTGTAAAACCTGTTTCAATTTTCTTCTCGTCAATGAAATAAGAAATTGAAATATCTCTACCAGAGCTTTTGTGAGCTGAACACATGGTTAATTTCTCCTGAGCTGGAATTTGATTTTTTTTACCCAAAGGTAGAAGTATAAGCACTGATTGGAATGGAGGGTCAAGCAAGGAGGTGAGCAATTGCATGAATCATAGTCAGGAGTAACTAGTTGTAGTGTATCTAGAGTTTGGCTTATTTTTAAGTAAGCCCCCGGATAAAAGAGTGTGTAAGATGCAGTGTTAAACCTGCGCAAGAAATGTTTTGATCATATATGCCGCAGCAATGATTTTGCAAGGAACCTCCTCTCGCTGCCCGGGATTGATGCTAAGGGAGAAGCTACATAGCTTAATGGCCTACCTACTCTCTTGGCTGTATGATTTAATGGGTTGCCCTGTGTGGAGTCAGGAGTTGGGCTTGATGACCCCCATGAGTCCCTTCCAACTCAGGATTTTTGATACTACTTGGTTCTGAGTGATGAAGCCATGTTTTGGCTGAATGTTGAACTATTAACTTACTAAGGGTCTGTTTGGCACTTCTTACCCTCTGTTATGAGAATTCCTTACAAATAATTGTTTTTTTATTTTTTGAGCATCTCTGTACATCTTCATTCTCCTATGGACTAAGAACTATCCTATACAGCTTTTTCTGCAATAGAGAATATGGCTTAAATATCCTTTATGTTTTAGAGGAGTGCTTTGGAATACTCTAATAAAGGAATATTATTTCCTTCAGTCTCTGAGGAGAATGACCAGCACTGCAGAGGTGGGCAATGCGTCTGTCAGTCCTTTAGTGTAATGAAGATTTAAGTTCTGTTCCCCAGGCAGTGAATACTCCTGATGTTCGCCAGACTTAGCTGGAGTAAGGAGGACCAATTTTCAAGTCCCTGACTGAGCAAAGCCTGTTCCTGCCCCAATCAGCATACCACTGGCCTTTCTGCAGTCAGCCTCTCTCAGTTGTATCTAACGGTGATTCTGTTCTCCAAAGAAGCAGCTAACTGGGACAAAAATAGGGGGGAGCCAACTGCCGTGGCCTTGGTGTAAGATGCAAGTGCTTGCTTTGGTGTGGGTTTAATTATTCAAAGCAGAAGGACATTGGCAGGAAAGACCATCTTGGATCAGCGGTGCTTCAGCTGATGGGGATAGTGCACAGAGCAGCCCCTGGAGGTATAAACTCAAGTACTTGATCCTGGTTCGGACTTGAATGCTCCATAATTTCAGGTGAGCAGCTAGATTTCTAGGTAACTGCTTATTCTGGGGTCCCTTGCTCCTGTGTGGGAGAGTGTTCCCATGTGTCAAATGCAAACTTGTCTTGCTTCTGATCTGCAGTGGGAAAATCTCAGCCTTGGCCAGAGCTGCTTAGCGAACCTGGATGCGGGGTGTAGATTACAGCTTGTGAACACTGCCGAGTCTTTCAGGGGGGCGTGATCAACGGCTGCCTCAAAGCTGTCTGTGAAGCTTTGCGTCCCCTTTTAATTTTCACAGGTGTAAATGACAAAGGCAGGTTTCATGACACCGAAGTTGGAGCTTACTTAATGCAAAGCTGTGGATGTGGGCTGTGCTCCTGGCATGTCCTCTGGCCACGGAACACACAAAATTATAGATCCCCATCTTCTTCCTGTGCAAGTGATTATTTGGGGTCTTTCCTCTTTGAGACCCTGCTTATGATTAACATTATGAAATTTCTGAATTGCAAGCTGTGCTTTGGTAGCTTGAACTAAATAAAACCAGTGTTTAAAAAACAAAACAGAAAAAAAGCCCAAAAAACCTAAACCCACGCAAACACAAAATCCCACCAACCTGACTAAACTGATAAATAGTGCTGTCTTACCAAAATCCTCAACGGGCCAAATGTCAGCAGGCACCTGCTCTATCATAGAGGATGCAAACAGAGATGGACGAAAGAGATGCTGATTTATTGTGTGTGGGTGATGGTATCTATTTTATTCATAAGCACTGCTTGTAACAGCATAGCGTAAAGACTATTGCACCAGACACCAGGATTATGGTACAAGCATGGAAATAATGCAATTTGCAAACAGCAAAGTTTCCGTGCTTGCTGGCTATTTAACGGTATTTGTGAATGTGTTGTTTTTGCAGCACCAGAGCTGGTTTTCATCACAACAGGGACTTTTTTTTAAGGATCTCCTACTCTTCCATGAGATCCCCAAGTGGGATGTGGAGCAGCATCTTTAAACTATGCTAAAGACTTCACAAATCTGTGGTTTTTTTGTTTTTGTTTTTAAATAGGCATTAAGTCAATAACATGCTGTATGATGAAGTACGTGCCTGAGGAACTAGCGAGGACATGAGTAACCTAGTTTTGCATGCGGTGAATCCATTGCTAAATTTTATTTTGGTGGAATATTATGTCCAGTCCCAGAGGGTTTACATGTATCAGCTGAACTAAAAATAGTTGGATGTGACCTAAACTTGACTCTACTTGGCTGTCCTGTTGAAGCAAGTATCCCCAGTATCCCTCAGCTCTGCTGGATTGGTATGAAACATTTGATCTGTCTAGATGTGTAAAAGAAAAACAACTTTCCAGAGCAGAGATTTATAGACCTACGTGTTATGTTTGTAGATGATCTTGCATAGATTTCAGTGTTGTCAGATTATAAAACTGGCAAACAACTGTCTAAACGTGTGTTGATTTTTGAAAAGCAAAACATACGTGGAAGCTGAAGATTTAGGAGAGGAGATGCAGTGAAGTGCCTCTTCACGAAGCACAAAATTAACGGATGATCAGATGTGGAAAATGACTGCAGGCTTTTAAAGATCTTTTTACAGGTAAATCCAAGGTTCATACTTGTATGTATTTCCTACCTTATATCTCTAGTAATTTTTATTCATAAATAAAAAGTCAACCTGTTCATTGTATTTCGGTAAAGAATAAAATAGAAATGTCACCTGAGCCTTAAAATAAAATGGATCCTTGTATAGGAAAGATACTGTCAGGATTGTAACGTGGCAGCTGTCTGAGAGCTGCAGGGATTTAATGTAGATTATGCACCATGAAACTATTCCTTTTCAGATTCATCCATACATCGTAGTGTGAATAAATACATCCACACGGAGCTTTGTGCGCAATGTAATTTAACGCTGGGAGCTATGAAAAATGGCAGAATTCAACAAGCACCACTTTACTGGTTTCTCTGCCATGGCTTACATTAATAGCTGAGTCTGAAGCCTGGGTAGGTAGTGCAGAGGTGTTTCCTTGTGCAAGTAACCTGTGTCCATTTAGGACAGGGTCATAATCCAGGCCTGAACTCGGAGATTTGAGTACATCTGAGTTAGCATACTGCTCCCACTGCTGCTGACTTTGTCTGCCGCTGACGTGTGCTGCGTAGGAAGCATCGTGCAGGAGCCTGCTGAGGAGGAGCTCCAACCCAGCCCAAAACACCGTGAGCATCAGGTTGGGCACTGTTGGTGGAGCGTGATGCTCCTGCCCTAAAGCAGGGATCATGGATAATCATGCCTCTTTTTTCAGCTGCCCAGGGGGGTACCTGCTCCAAATGCACAGAACTTGTGGGTTGGAGGATGGGCAGAATCAGGCTGAAAGGCGGCAGGCAGGATGTCAGTGAGATGAACACTCCTCTTGCTCCAGGACAGCTCGCTGCTCTCTTGAAACCTCAATAAACATGGGAATTGTCATTGCCTGATGCAGTTATTAGCACAATACTAAGCACCTGGGAGTTTTCAGGACCGTTTATTTCTTGAAGTGTAGGAAAATGTTATTCATGTAAATTAGTTTGACCAGGGGCTGCTTCCTGGCTCCCGAGCTGCCAACATCTGTGTCCTCCAGAGCAGTTAGAATATTTAAGCAGCCAAACGCCACAACCAGCTGAGTGTTCACGCTTTATAATTTGCTACATTTCAAGTAGACAAAGTTGTTGCCGTGAATAGTAATGCCTCATAGCTGTTAATGCCATTAGCTCTTCCTTGCCCCTCGCACAAACAGCCTGGTGGTGTGCTGGTGTTTCCGCTGTTTCACAGAGCGCTTCCTTCGGAGAGGTTACAGGGCCTTTATGCTGGGAAGGAGAGGTCTGTTTATTTTTAGTGAGATGTTTACTGCTGCTTTCTATTGCCCAAAATCTCTGCGGTAGATTGCAGGGCTCCGCGTGATGCACGTGTGCCTTTGCCTGTATGCGCTAAGATAGCTCTTGCTTTTTGTGGCTGCTCTGGGCCGGTGGGAAGGAGCTCCCCATGGCTGGCACGGTCAGTAACACTTCAGAGATGCTGCATACCACAACGGCCAGGTCATGGACCCGTGCTGAGCTTTGATTTAAGTTCTGCTCTGTCTTGGTGCCTGGTGTAGGGAATTTTCCTGGACCTGACCCCCCTAGCTATAAAAGGAATGATGTTATCTACAATGTTTTATAAAGTGCTGTCAGGCCATGGTTGTGTAGGCATGAGCTGTACTTTCTAGCGGGAATCAATGACTTAACCCTGGGGAAACTGAAACAGCAAACCTTCATGGAGAAGAAAATACGTAAGCAAACTTGTTTTCCCTGTGTCTCAGGCATTTTAAGTGCTGTTTCCTTTACATTAGGACAGAAACCAGTAATCTCATGCATGCTATTTCTTCTGACGCTTTGCTTCAAACCGCACTGGGCAGAGTTGTTGCCTGTGTAGCTGGGGACCCTGCTCTGGACCAGAAAAAATGGACTGAGCTTTGGATGGGACTCTTTTAAGATGTACCTATGCATTACAATTATCTGCTACTGTTGGAAAGAATAACCAGACAGATTAGGTAGGCAAGACTGGGGACAAAAATAGAATTATTTTCTTTTAAAATGAAAGTATGAAATGATATTAAAAATACATATTCACATGCATCTTGATACCTGTCCTTCTATACACACAAATGGAAAACTTTGTATACAGACTTAATAGTTTTGTGGTGATGAGGCTCAGGACTAGTGCAGGGAAGGACCAAAGAAAGAGGAGATGTTTTGTGTGTTTGAGAGGATCACTATGATCTACCCCAGTATAAGGAGAGGAGGAGGCCAGCTGAGCAAAGCGGCCTCTCTTTCACCTCCCATGAGGAGGGAACAACCCTGCTGGTTCCTCTCCTCTGCTCTGGTATATCAACCTAATACCTAGTTTTTGGTATCCATCTCAAAACATTATTTTGTACTCAAACCTATATAAATGGAAATGAATGATACATTGAACAGTTTCTTCTGGAAGGTACAGAAAACATTGTGTTTATATAAGCAGTCATTCTTCACTGTGCATTATATACCCACCTGAGTATCAAGGAAAAATCATTTGTGGAATGGCTGTATTTGTATTGTCTGTTGTTTAGAATGCCTATTTTTGTGAAAATGATGCCAGTCCAAATAATTAAATGTAATGAAGAGGGAGTATATAGATGCTATGAAAAGACTGAATTTTCTCTGAAGGAAGACTTAAGACTTCATTACTCCCATTACAGGTCTAAGAGCAAGGTAACCTGAAAAGGAAAGGGACTACTTTGACAAATCACCTTTATTTTGCTTCCTACAATAACTCACAGACAAAAGACAGATTCATTTTCTAATGCATTGTGTCAGATAATTCTCTCCTCCCACTCAGCCACCCTCCCTCAACTCTAACTTGACTGAAACAGCAATTTGATTGTACACGTGTGTGTCCCGCTGTCTTTGCAAATGGACACAGCTGTATGTCAAGGTTTACTACAGCACCGTAGTCCATATTTTCCCTATGAAACATGAAGGTCCCAGATGGTTCTCCATGTACAGAAGGAGAGGTGGGAATGGGCAGGTGCCATTGCCCTTGCAATAAGCAGCAGTTGGACCATTGCCATTGTCTCCTCATGATTTGGTCTCATGCCTTTATCTAGTGGAGGTCAGGAAGAGACCAAGGTGAAACAGGTGAGCAAGGTGAAACAGGTCTGGAAATGGGATGTTTTCCTGAACACTGGGGCATTTAGTCCAATACAGTATTGCACAATGCTGGCTAGGAGCTAAAGCCAGTCAGCCCACTTGGAATATAATTCCCATTGTAAGGGATGCAGTGATCCACAGGTGGGGAGGAGACCAGAGGAAATGATGAAGGTCCCTGTTTCCTGAAATCCTGCAACAAGGTCATCGAGTTTTCTTAAAGATCTTTCTTGTAACATTAACCATGTGCTGTGATATGGTGTAGCTTCAGTGTCACTGTGCTGGTTTGGATCAGAAAGGATCATGACTGAAACTTTCACAGTTTCTCAAAGTTAACTTGGAAGGTATGAAAAACCAAATCCCAAAGTCCAGAGAAGACCATCACAACCAAGATAAATAGGACTGAAGCAGTGCAAATCTGGAACTGTTTCTCAAAAACTCCAATGCAGCACAGAAAGACCCCAGCTTCAGCTGACGCAAAAGAGTGAGCAAAAAAATGACTTTGCAGGGAAAGATTTGGAGAGAAAAACCCTGAGCAAAATATTGACTTCCAGCCTTCCATCAATATATGCCTTGAAATAGTAAGTCCAGCAACTGAATTCCCATTACATACAGAAGACTCTGAAATAAGCCTGTGAGATGAAAGCCATGACTAAGGTAAGAAGGAAATGGTTTCCTACACAGAAAGCAAATGTCATTTTACTCCATAGAGACAATGTGTGTATTCAGGGTCAGCGCTGAATGTGAACTCTGTCTACCAGACATTGTTTCTCCATCCTGATCCATTTGCAAATTGAGTCAGTGAAGTACCAATTAACCTCAGGTCATTAATTTTAAATAAACTATCCATTTTCTTTCTCTTCTCTTTGCTTTTTCTTTCCTTTACCTTGTTTAATGGCCTGTGGGGAGAAAGAAAGTTGCTTGGGTCCTTGGCCCTCAATAAATTTTTTTCTTAATGCACCAGTATCAGGGCGCAGATTACTGTTACACTTGGCCTTTGAGCTGCTGAAGAAATTTCTATGCCTTTAGTCTTTGTCTCCATCCTCTACATTCTCAACTGAGATGTCTGAGCAGGTGGAATAGTCCCAGCTTCTATTTTGATTTTTTTGGGATAGGAGGAGCAAGAGTTCAGGATCTATAAAAGCAAATTCCTGCTTTTGTTTCTTTAGTTTCATGGGTTTATTTTAATTTAATTTTAATTATTTTAAAGATTTTTCTGTATTTTTAGGTCTTTATTTTTATTTTCAGGATTTTTTCTTTGTTTTAATTGAAGGTTTAAAATAATAGGATATTTTTTAGGTTTTATAGTGTGCCAAAGGACTCTCTGATTTGAGCAGCTTAGATGCTTGGTATTGTCTCTTGGTCTACATATACGATTTGTTGTACAATATATAGCTTCTCCTATGGTTTTAATGTAATCAGGATACACTGAGAGCAGTCAGCTCAGTGACCATCTCTGACTTAAAGCTTTCAGGAATTAATAGTGCTGAGTGGAACAGGAACCGCTTGTCAGCACCTCCTTGTTCTGAATATAACCAGATTTTTCTGACATAGTGGAGAATGCCTGGAAGCTGTGGGCATGGCTAAGTTTGCTCCAGGGGGGCTTCATGAGGTTGAACCCACTGTTCTGCCTATTTTAAGCCATGTGCAATTTAGTAGTATAAATCATCAAGGAGCTCATTTCACGGAACAATGTTACGGGAATCAAAACATATTATATGTGGATAGATGAGGGTTGAAACGTTTAGATGTTTGAACAGAGAGAAAAAAGTAGATGAATGGTGTTTCTCTCAAAGCAGGCAGGGCCAGTAACTTGTTGAAATACCACAGTGAAACTCTGCAGAAGATGTATCTGGACATAAATTGACCTGATACATCCCTTCATCATTTGCCCACAGGTTACATTCAACCCAAACAAACACCATGTTTTCTTGCAGCTCAGTGAATTGCAATACCCGCTTCATTACGGTTCCTGGCTCCTAGCCCTCCCCTGCCTCGGGCTCCCAGTTTAGACCCCAAGCTGCATGGAGGGATCTGGCTGCAGCGTGCATGCTGAGGCCCCCCTTACTGCCAGAGGAGAGCGTGGGGCAGGAGTTAGGCAGAAGTCAGGTACCATGCCAGCAATCTAGCGAGCTGCCGGTCTTGTTTCTACATATAACGTGACTACACCAAGCATGAGGAGTTTGAGGTCTCCAGCTTCTTGAAGGTGCTGGACTTAGCATGCACAAGATTTCTGGTATATACACACCAGAAATGCATATATGCAGATCCCATGATCTGCATGGGATCACTGGCAACCCTGTGTAGACCAAAATGACCTCCTGTGTGTTAAGCTACATGTTAAACTTCAGTGACCTTTCCACAACTCTGAAAGAGGGCTGGCTGTGACCTGTCGTCCTGGCACACACTTTTTCTGAAGCCATCAGTGAAACTTCCAGATGACAAAGCATGTGGTGTTGTTTCTAAATTGATTTGTATTGGTTCAAAGAAGATATGGAATGGATCTGCCATTTGATTTAGGAGCTTGCAACTTTGTTTCTCAGAAACACATCTTAGAAACTGGGACAGGAAGGATTTCTACGTGTAATATTTCCTGAAATTACAGCTTGTATAATGCCAAACTTACATGAAGAGATGTAGCATGTTGCCTCTGACAAAAAGTGTTACAACAGATCTGAATAAAATCAGTCATGGTCACTTTGTTTTAAAAAGAAAAAGAATTTATATTTCTGTACTTCCTGTTTATAATTCAAACTCCTAACTTTCAAGTTGTGGGTTGTATTTTTTTGGGGGGAGGGAGGGGGAGTTGGGTTGGGGATGTGTGTGTTTTGTGGTGGTTTTTGTTTGGGTTTTTTATTTTTATTTTTATTAATTCATATGAGTTATTTTCCAGTTGCTTGGCAATTGTTGACAGGCTTCTGTTTGTCATATCCATAAGGAATGTAGCAGAATATACAATACAATGAATCCATTCTACTCCTGAGTACTCAAAACATGCTACCCAGAGCAATTCTTCAGCAATTCTTCTCTATTTTGCTTTATCCTATGCCCTTTTCTGGAATCTGCTTGCATGCTCCTGCTCCTCTCTTCTTTCTTCCTCCACTGCTTTCTTCACCAGGGAAAAACCTTCTGAAATTTCCAGGCCTTTCTATTGCACTCAGGCCCTACTTGCATAGTGACTAATTCTTACCACTGACTTTTATTCCAGTGTGTCAAAAACTCCACTTGCCCTGTGACTGCCAATGAGCACCTTTGACTTCCCCGTGACGTTTGCTATGCGAAGCAGTGAATCATTCGCTGCAACACAGTGACATTTGAGAGCCTGAAGCAACACGAAATTGGTCTGCTCTCATAACAGAGTGACTATTCATAAGAGATACCATATAATCGATCTGGATGGGAGATCAGCTGGGTGAGAGCTGGGTGGCCAGGAGGGAAGCATTTAGGAGGAACTTACTCTTACATTCAAAATCTTTTTATGAGCAAAAGGGATAACACAACTTTTTATGTGAGAAGAATAATTTTTTGTTTGCCTAATGAAATGTTTTTAATAATAATAGTATAATAATAATATTATTGGTCTAGTTACAATACTACACAGTCATATTCCATATATTTAGTTCAAATTAATACTGGAAATCCTTGTATTGTAAAATAAAATCATCTTCCCAGTGTATTCGTTATGCTCACTCTTGCAATGCTCCTCCAGGTGCCAGGCCAACAGTTTCAGTGTGTGCACCTGTGGAGGGGTTATGAGGAGCTACCAGCACCCTACAGCGTTCACTGGGAAGAGAAGGGTGTTTGTCTTCCTCTTCTTTGCCAGGAGCAATGTCGTGGTATGTTTTCTTCCTTCGCTGTCATAAAAATGGTGCTGTGTTTTCGCTAGGTTTTACCAACAGTTGGATGAACGATGTGCTCCATACCTGTTCACTGTCCCCAGTGCTTTCTGAGAGAAATAGCAATGATTTTGTGCTTAGGCCATTCTTCTCACAGCAACATCAAGTTTTAATAAAGAATGGGCTTTGGATGATCAAGTGACTAGGGCTGAGCGAAGAAAAGGGTCTGGAAATATCCTGTTTTTCACATCTTGGTTGATTCCTCAGCAGTATTGGGAATTCAGACAAGGAGAAAATCTGTTGATGCGAAAATTTGTTGCCACTGCCACTGGAGACTGGGACATTGTCATGGCAAACTCATTAGGTTTCCATTTCAATCCTAGCAGTGGGGACTACTTAGGTTTGGAGTATGTTGGTATGAAGCCATTTTCCAGAAGTGATCTCCATAGAGTGTGACCTCTGCACCTACCAATTTGCATATTTCATGTGCAGAGTTTTACAGGCTGACAGTATCCATCCCCTTGAATTTTATTCCAAGTCAGTCTGAAATTTGAGGGTAAATATGTATGTGTATAGTAGACAGCACAATTTTACTGTTGCATTTCTTTCAAAGGTGATTATTTATGTAAGCTGAATGCTAGCTATTTAAACAGATCCAATCCTGTGTGTACGTAATATGATTAATTCTTTGTGTTTGTTGTGTTTTAGATAATCATTACTGAGTGGTTGATTCAAAATACATTGTGTCAATGGAGAGGTCTAAAATCTTACTTAAATCCTTAAATCCTCAGAGTCTTTGCCTTTGACTGTAAGAGCCAGGTTCTGCTCACTGTTTCAGTAGGGTGAGTAACACGGAGAGTTCACACAACAGAACAGCAAAAAGCCCAGATCAGCCTCTTGTGAATATTGCTGTCATACAGCTGATTCTTGTCTCCCTCCCTGCCATCCTAATCGCTGCTGTGATGTGTAAAGGGGTGCTTAGACTTTTGGTTCCATTTCCCTGACTGATGAGCTGTTTGGGTGTTTTGTGTATTTACACTGAGCATAAGTTGGGAGCAGACTGACTGTAGGATGTTTTATGCTTCTGCTGGCGATGTGGCTCCCGTTGGGTTTCAGATTGGCACCTCCCTTGGAGCCCCGGAGGGAGAAACCAACCCTGGAGCCCAGGCGTGGCAAAGCCATCAAGCAAAAAAACCCCAATGCAGTGCATTTGTGGGGCTATAAAGCTCCCAGAATCCTTCCTTGTATTAAAGTCTAACATAGCTTCATACTGTTTATTTCTCAAATGAAAATATGGTTCCTTGTAAGACAAAAATTCAGAAGTATGAAGTACTTTTGGACTGGTTTTGATGCTTTGTACAAAAGTGCTCCCAGTGCACACATCTGTATAAAATGTTTCATATCATGCTGTTTCCCTCATTTTTAAGGTATTACTATAGGAGTATATTTTCCCTCTGTTTCCATTTTATGAATAAAACCTGTTTGATGTAAAAAGGAGTAGCTCCCATGTCCACCAGCCAAGGAGCAGCACTTGTGAAATTCATTTACGCTTAACCTCAAAGCACTGAAGTGAATGCTTCAAATCTTTTGACTTTGTGCTGAAAGAAATGGGACCATTCAAGCAATTTAGAGGTCTGTTTAGGTTCACTGCTGAATCAGGGTATAGTTTAAGTGAGTTATCTAATGATTGCTCTTTAGAACACTTCACTGCAAAATATATTGGCAATATAAAGCATTACTGTATTAGACACAGGTAAACCAGTGAACTAACGTGTCAGGAGGCAAAACTGAGCAAGGTCAGAGGAAGAAGTCCAGATCTTAGGCACTACTAGGCAGAGTGGCTTCCCTAGTCCTGTATCATAGGTTTTATCTGTATAATGCCATGTGGTGCATATAGGACCCCTCAGAGCCCCACAGGGTTAGGCCAGGCAGGAGTGAAAGAAACATCCTGGAAAAGGTCTGGACTCAGATGGTAAACCCAGGGTCCAGCCTGTGCTGTCCTCTGCTTGTTATTGCTGAGGACCCCTCCTGGTGTTATGCACCTAATCCCAGTTTTTCCATTCATGAAGGACAAGTGTAAGAGTGTATTGCATGTATTAAAGGACTGAAATACAAATATGCATTGCATACAGAAGCATACAGTCATTTATCAGAGAGCAGCCCTGCAGGTCCTTGCTTAGCTGGGAACAGGTCCCTGTTCAACACACTTCAAACCAAGGACTCGAACGTGCATGTGTTGCTGCTGGCACATGGCTGGCAGGCAGGATTCCTAATACAGTACTAGGAGCTAGCAGACAAGGAAAGTCCTGGCTGAAGTCATCATGGGTAAAAATTGGGTATAGAGAGATCCTATGAAGCCACAATGAGAGCAAGTAGAATCAGTCCTCCAATTGTAGCTTCCATTAAAGTTCTTACCATGGGGCATGGACTCACACTCTGCATTTTGATAACAATTTTCTAAGGAAGTTTTCCAGATATAGAAATGTAACCTTTTTCAATTTAGCTAGAAGTTACAGAGCTAATTTCTGCAAAACACGGCCATTTCATCCTGCATATCCAGTCCATCCTTGCCTTATGTCGCTCATTGTCATTCATAGTCTGAGATTCACGGACACTGTTAAAAGCTTTTCATTTCACATCTGGAAGTGGAAGCTGTCTTAAAACTTTCCTCAACTATTTCATCGGCCAACAAGAAAAATAAGTTGAAAAGGTCAGGGCTATAGTCAGTCATGGTCTTACATCTTCATTGTCCATCTAGCTCTGGAGATTTTATTCCATGATTCCAAGAAGAATGAGGCCCTGGGACCCTGGGGTTCAATTATGGGTGAGATTAGACCAGCAAATGAAACACCTACATGTCCCTTCTGTAAACACACACTGCTTTCCTTTCTTATGCACTGTAATAATATATTACTTATTTCATATCTTATTATGCCTGAAGAAATGTTAATGTATTGTCATTTAAAGAATTGCAGATGTGTTTACTTAGAACACTACATTGTTCACAGTTTTGCAGATACTGGGATTCATAGTGTAAATAGGAATGATTCCATCACTGTATCGACATTAAATTTTAAACCTACTGCATTAAAAATAATCAACATTTTTTTGTGTGTCATAACATTCACAGTTGCTATAAATGTTAATGAAAAAATGGAGTGAAGAAACCACATGAGTGATAAAAGCCGTAACTTGTACCAGACTTCATTTATGTTTTCCCTATGAACTCGGTCTTTTATGGATCCACAAGTGTTTTCTGCTCCATCCTGGCATGTTTTTCAAGTGTTAGCAATATTGCAGCACTGCTGCTCCAAAAGCTGCTACTGTCATTTTGGGGCCATTCTCTGTGGACATAAATTATTTTGGCCCAAACTTGAAGCCATTAGCAACTGAGTAACAAAATTAGAAATCTAAGGGCTTGTGCTGTTGGAGTTGAGGCCTTCCTTGGGATGAAAGCTGCACGGAGATTTGGGTTGAGTCTGCAGATCTGCGTGCCTTTGAAGACTGTCTCATGTTGTGATTATGGAACATCAACCAGTGAGGGTTGGAGGAAGAAACAGCCTGACAATGCAGCCAGGTTTTGACTCAAACCAGTGTCAGAAGCTCCTTGAGAGCACTGGCAGACATGGATTTTTCTCATCATGGAGCTTAGAGGGACAGAGAAAATGAATGAGGCCTCTTCGGATGAGCCAACCAAAGGTGTGCCTGCTCTTTTCTGGGACACATCAGAGAATCTTTGCCGTTGCTTTCTATGTCCAGGAATTGTTATAAGGAAAAATGTCTCAGTGCCTGAAGTGAAATGGAAATAAAGGCATTGCTTTCCTGATGTAGAATGAAGTGCATTCACACAGACTCACACGATACAATTCACACATGCCCTATTTCTGAGAGGAGTGAGTGCCACATCCTCATATGGAAGAACACATGTAAAATATAATTCACAGGTTTAGTTTTTCTGTGACCATTACTTAACTACCAAATCTCTCATATTGTGTGACCTCTGTAAGCACATTATTTTTTTTTTCCTTTTTTTTGCTAATGTTTGGCCTCAGTATGGAAAGGAGTCCCAAAGTTTTAGTTAAATAAATGTAAAAAAATATTTTAAATGGGTTTAAATACACTACATACTTCAGTCGAGAAGAATAGAAGTCCCAATTAAGTTTTTCTGTTGCTTAGCATCTTACATATTTTCATCAGACATCTTTTTAGTGATCCTCTTTCCATCAAGCATTTCCAGGTTATCTGTCTTTCTTGGAAGGGAGAATTAATTCATGCAATTCCAGTGAGAAAGCTCAGATCTTTAGGGTATTTCTCGCAAAAGGCAAAGCCAGGCTCAACTTCAGGACAGCCAGCAGCTCAGGTCAGGTGTACCTTCAGAAGAGATCCCAAATGGTGGAAGGGATAAAGTGCCCACAAAAATGGTCACTCAGACAGGGCTGTGCCAAATGCTGCCTAGTACCCAATGCTACCCTCCTGTATGCCATTTTACAGGCTTCTCCTTTCTCTGCTGGTGTTATTCATGCTTTGAATCACTTTGTAAGCACCGTATGTCATACTTTAAGACTGATGATGCCTACATTTAGTGGGTAATGTAGTAATTTTAAGTCTCTCTTGAATACTTTGTCTCCTTCAGAGTTCTTGGTGATGTACTAATCCCTCTGCGGAATAAATGAAAGAGGAGGAATAGGCCCGGTGGGAACATGTCTCTGACAGAAAAGCATCTCGTCTCTCAGAAGTATTCTTTGAAACCCCTCATTACCCCACAGAACAACAGAATTGTCCATCATTCTGCATCCAGCAGATTTGCATCATTTCTTCGATATTCAGACTTGCTGTTTTCTCTGCAAAATCTATTTTAGCTCTTCCAATTTCCCTTTAATATATTACTTGTTAAAATTTATGTCTCTTTTTAGCAGAATTTGTTTGCCTCCTTGTTGACAGAGAAGTACAAGACCTCTGAGTGAGCTGTCAGAACATTAACGGATGTGCAACATTTTCCCACTGGAAGGCTCTACAGCAAGATTGGTTGCCTTTCCAAAAACATGTTTACAGCTTTGTCTCAGAGTTTGTTGTCCTGATGCAGGAAAAAATGAATGTAATTCTGTGGTCTGTTGTGAAGAAAGTCTTATCTTAAAAAATCATGGTTAGCCCCTTGACTCTAAAATGACATTTCTGGTGGTATTAGGTTGTATTTTGTGAATATACTTCAAACACTCACATTCTGTCCACTAACCGTATCTTTTATACCCCTGAATAGCAGCTACTAACTTTTTTTATGATGCCACTTTGGTGTGTTCTCCTAACTGGTTTCAGTGTGGTTTGCATGGTTGCTTACAGAATCTCTTACCTACCTAATAACTCTTTTCTTCCAAGAAAAGCCCAACCAACTTCTTCCTGCTTCTTTCTCTCCAACAAACACCAAAGCCTTGTTACACCAAGAAGCCTGCCGGTGGATTAGAAGCACTGGCTCAAGGAACATGTAGAGCACTTCTCTTTGCTACCTCTTTTCAAATGAAAATTTCATGCCAGACTTGTAACTTCAGAGGAAGCCTAATATTTGTGATTTTGATATTTTAAGATGTTGTTCTCTCAACCTACAGGACTGCGTGCTGAAATGTGAGTCTGGTAAGGGTCAGTCTGGGTCTAAACTGAATTGCCCCTACCTCAAATATGGTATAATTTGTAGTTCAAATTCATTTATATGAGCTGATGAGAGCAGAAGTGACTAGAAATTATAGTTAACTGTTAAGTCATACCACGAGCAGAAGAATATCCAGGGTGTTCCATGTTAAATTAAGCTTATGAGTAGTGTTAAGAACTGACAATTATACCCGACTCTCACAAAACTGCTCTGGAGGTATTAGATCAAAAAGCCTGATAGGTGAATATTTAGCTACCTTAAGTGAAAATATCCTAAGTGGAGAAGTGCCTTTTCCAAGACTTTTCAATGCTTTTGATACCTCAGGGCTACCTTATGATTAAATACTGGGTGAAAATACTTTTAGAAGACTTCTACATAAACCGCCTTCTACATATGAAAGCTGGCAAGGGCTGCTGGCTCTCAGGCACTATGTTAGCTCATGGCTCCCCACCTTCCCCACCACAGTGCTGGATTCACTCTGGCTTAGCACAGTGTTTTTATAGGTTACTCCTGTGTTTCTCTGACAGAAAAGTGTCTCAGCAGAGAGCACCAACCTTGTGTGAAAATTAGTGCTTGAAGATATGTCCAAGAGAATACTTATCATAACATGCAGCCTACAATTGGGCTGCCAATGCAGCCTGTAACCATGCTAACTTATATCAAAACATGTCAGAAGTGGGGTGCTTTCACAAAATCTGTTTATCTTTTCAACAGAGTTCTCCAGGAAACTGCCTGCCTTGCCCACTCTGTAGGCTGTGCCCTCACTGCAGACTTCAGTAGGCGTAGCTATGTGATTCAGGACAGGATATGTGCAAAATGAGACCCACGTAGCTTTCCTGGACAATACCTCTGGTACCAAGAGCTATATATGCCATGGGCTGCATGGAGGGTCTGCAGCAAGTGGGCAGCTTATCTCTGTTGATGCTTTGCTGCTCCCCAGTCCTCTATAATGCCAACTCTGAACTGCCTGTCTTCACCTTGAGCCCAAGAAGTTCACCATAGCCTATACCCTGTGCACAATGCCAGCTGACCTCCCCATAGTGACCGGTTTCCAAATGACCACCTCCTGATCTGTGCCTCATGTCTGGGGAAAAACACCCTCCTGCTGACTCTGCTGCTCTTCTGCAAATCACTGCTTAAAATGCTTTCCTTTCCTTTGACATTTTTAAAACATAAGGAATTACAAAGTTCCTTATGTGCCAAGACTGGGGTGTGTCATGGTGACCAGCACTATCTCCCTGGTTTCCTGAACTCCCTGTCTGCCTGTACTTGTGTTTCCATAGTACTGAGAACAATGACTTCTCATGACACCTGCACAGCAGCATCACACAGAAACAATAACGTCTCTTATAAAACAATGGACCAGCAGTTAAAACAAAAGCATCTGTTAAGGAAGCTGAGGGGAAAAAATGGAAGAGCTTAGCTGTTTGACTTCATTCCATAGCAAGTGGACAGCACAGAGCAGGGGACATAACTCAGGAGTATTTATGGAAGGATGACTATATGATGTACAGATTAGAATTGTGTGCTTTGATGGGAGAATTGTCACCCCCCTGATTTTTGTGGGGGAAGGCATGTTCTTAGGAATATTCAGAGCTTTGTTGACTGACTTCGCTCTGTCTACAGTCCTCTTTGCTAGTGCCTGGTCACCATTTCTGACTATAGACTTGAGCACCCTGTGCAAGCACTTTTGTAAGTAGGCACTAGTACAGCCCATCTCTGTACCATGAGCAGAATTGTGCCATGTGGTCCCTTCACCATAAGTGCAGGGTATAGGGACAAAATGGAAGTGCTTCCTGTCAAGCAGTGCAGTAGAAGGCTGAGGTCAATCTGTGTCATAAAATGGAAATTGCACGTAGAAAAGAAAAAAATGATGTATGACTGAAAAGGCATGAATCTGATGTCTCATGAGAAGAATCTGTGTTACCCCAGAGGCCCAATGTGTCTGAGATATCTGACTGAGACTGGCGGAGGGGACATGGGATCTGCAGATAATCCATACCTTTCTGGAGGGGCAGAAGCTGGCCAGGGTATACCAGGGCATCTAATTTAGCTCTAGATGTGACTTGCACAATGAAAAATAGACTTGCTTTCTACTTCTAGAACTCAGTTTTGGGCTTTAAGCAAATAGGATTTTTTTACAGAAAATACAGATTTTTCTGTGCAATTGCTTTAATGATGATATTTTTAATCTACCGGTATCTGTAAATTATTGTCATCTTTGATGACTGCTGTTTTCATGTGCTAATCATTAAAACACAGTTTCAGGATGCTGTGATTTTTAGCTGAAAAAAGGCGTATGATACCGAACATAGCATCCTATGTTTGTATGTCCAGTTAAAAAGCCACATATGCTCACTATCACTTTATGCATCCTCCTGTATCTTTTAGTTTGTTCAGATTTAAAAAAAAAAAATACAGTTTTACTGTGGGGTAATCATTTAAGCCACTTCACTGAAGTTGCTGGCTTTGACAAATAACTTCCAGGGAAAATGATGGGACTATTAAATACCTCCTTGTTTAGCAATAGCTGTGAAAATGGGAAGCTTAGCTTCATGTGGGTTTAAGCAGGGGCTCAGGCAGCTGATTCAACATATTCCTCTAGGGAGCTGACATTGAATAGAAAGGTAATTTATATTTTGGTTTTATTTTACTCTGTGTGTATGTGTGTGCAGAAGTGGGAGAAGAAAAAGAGAAAGGGCAATGAATGCAAGAAGACATCCAGAGCAGACGCATTGATGCAACCTGGAAGCAGATGAAAGACTGACAGAGGGTGAGTGACTAACTTTCTGGGGTAAGACATGTCTGAAGGAGACATAGAATTAGGATGAAAGGATGTGCCTTACTGTGTCCGTAGAAAGAGGAGTAGGTGCATAGTCAGTAATATTACTTTATTAAAATGAAGTTGTTTGAGAAACTGAAGATCTGTGGACTATACAATTAGAGTAGAGTAAAAATTCTTCTTAAACCATAGGACATAAACTGAGGTTGGTGCATTCTCAGGAGAGTGAAGGAATGAATGCTGATTTGACCGTAATTTTAGGGAGGAAGGAAAAAAAAAGGCACAAAATGATGTCATCTGACTTCAGCCATGTGAAGTCAGGAGCCTTGAGTAATCTCTAGAAATACCTCTTCTCCCTCTCTCTTCACTTACTGTGAATGAAATTTAGGTGGTTAAATTTGGGTACAAAATGAAGTGAACAGGGAGCTAAAGTGAGGTGAAGATAAATCTCACACCTGCTGCTTGCATATCTAGAAAAATGATGTAAATTGGTGAGGTCCTCTGTGTGGAGGAGTTTTATTCAATCCAGCAAGCACTGAAAAATTATTGTTCTGTGTAAAGGACCATCACTTTTAATGTTTTTGATATTTTTCAAGTTTCACTTTTGCGTTTTGAGATGCAAATATATATAAAGAAATCTATCAGACTAGACACTGCCTGCTCTGCATTGCCACACTTCATTTGGTTTCTGAGGGGCAAGCATTAGGAAAAAATGAATAATGATGGTAAATCTGCAGGTTCTGTTCAACATTTGTGAAAACAGGCTTAGGAAAATTAATTTTAAAGAGCTGGTGGCTATCAGACTATATACACCACAAAATGACAAGGGCAAAATTAGACAATGACTTGCTGCTGTCTATATTCTGTCTGTGTTGCCCTGACAGCTGTGGTAGATTCAAGTACAAAAAAGCGGGTGACTTCTTTTCCCCTACATTGTAAAATCAATTATTCCTTCCAAGCCTTTGAAAATATGGGGAGAAAATGAAATTAGAAAATATTGCTTTTTACATCAAATTTCAACCTTTCAACCTATTTTTATAAGAAAAATATTTGCTGGAGTAAGCAGTTCTGGAAGATTGTTGCGTGATTTATTTTTCCTTATTATTATATAGCATTTCTGCTCTGCAGATTTCAGCTAGATGAAGTAAAATTGCCTCTCATTTCACCAAAGAGCTTGTGACAACAGGATGATGAAAAAAAATATTTCACAAAATTAATATCACTATGAAAAAAGTCCATATTTTTAACAGAGTCCCTCGTGATTTCCCAGAGGAGTCTTTGGACAATTCCAGATGTCTTTCCTCTGCCTTTTTGTTTTCTGTTGAATTTAGGAAACATTTTGTGTGACCCATAAGGACTGCAGCCCACACCCAAAGGCCACACAAGCCTGCAACAGGCCAGACCCTAAAAGTCCTGCTTCATATGTACTCCATTTAATGCCACTACTGAAGTCAGGGAGAACTTAGTCCCTCCTTGCATGAAGACTTCAGGACATGAACAATATCAGTTTCTTTCATTTGCCTCTAGGCAGGGAAATTTAGTACATTTTACAGCACAATCACTGGATTTTGAAAAATAATAATTAGGGCTTCACTTCAGTGAAACAGTTGGGAAAGTGCTTAGCTAAAATTTAAACAGGTTAAAAAATGAGTATTTAATGGCCATTTCATTGTTTATTGGAACAAAACTATTCTATTTTAATTCCTTTTAAATGAGTATCTTCTTTCTATGGGCAGATCAGTTTTCAAACCTGCGACATCAGGCATATTGAATGAAGAACTTAATGGTATGGGTGTTCAAAGGAAAAATTTGGGTTATTGGAGTATAACCATAATAATAATGATATGTATTATTTAGCTTGTAGCTCCTTCATTTTTCCTTACGGTCTTGCTGCACCAAGGGAACAGCCTTCACAGGGTTTAAACAGCTCGGGAAGCTGGAAGGTGTCCACTTGTGCTGTCTGTTGCTAGAGCTATCAATCTTGATCAGAGCTGGCAAACCTACCAGGCCTTTGTACCACTGTCTGAAATAATATTCTTCACTGACTAACAGAGCCATTTGGGAAAATTTTTCGGACACAAAAATCGACAGCATTTTCTCCTCACCCCATTAATTAAGATTGCCACATTCTGCCTGTCAATATGTTCTTTGAAGGGAGTGGAAAAGTGGAGAGCTGATTTTTGCCTAAGGATGTATTAGAACCAAAAGCAATGTCGTTCCGCACTTGCAGAGTATTTCAGTCCTAAGGGTCTGTTCACTTGGCTGACTGCGGAGTCAGAAAAAATGAAACATTTTTCCTACACCTTGTCATCGACTTTATCTATAAATGATCCAAAGACAGTAAACTTTCCCTGTTCTTGGTAACTTCTGTGAAGCGTATCAAATTTGCAAAGCTTGAGGGAAAACCTTAAGTTGTCCTTAAAATGACCTTCTGTTTTCGTTAATCCTGTTGGTTATGGAATAGTTATTAAGGCTGTTTGTCCTGGTGTGGTGTGCTTCTCACATAGGCACCAGAAGATATGTTATCTTCTGGCATAAGCTATAAAATCATGAGAATGAAAAGGGAAATTGAATATGATGCTGAAGTAAAAGGAAATTTTATCCCCTTTCACTGTGGTCATCCCCACTTGGTTTCTTTGTCCCGCCCCACTCTGGTGACCCTGCTCCTGCACCCCTTTGCTTATAGGGAAACCTGTGCTCCTGCCTACAGCGGAGGGTGAAAATGGCCATGTCACCTGCCCGCAGGTCGCAGGTCAGCAGAAAACAACAGGGGATGCTCCCGCAGACGCAGCTGGAGCAGGGGCTGCACTGCTCATGTGAGCCCCGTCGTGCCTGGTGTTTCAGTCACCACTTTGGGAAGGAAAAGGCAAAGCAAGAGCTTCAGCAAACCGGTTGGAGAACTTGCATTATCGTTATTTTTCTGATACTAACTAACATTAATATTTGGTGCTGTACCTAGTGGATTTTGGAAGGCAAGGGTGTTGCAAGGAGAAGGGGTAATAAAACACCTGGTTTTGCACCACTCTTAAGCCCCTACAGTGTCTGGCCAAATGGAACCTCCAAAACTGTACATTTCTCTTTGCCTAGCCACCTGCTTACATTCTGCCTGCCTCGAGGGATTACTTGTTCATTTGTCTTAAAGGCAGGGGAAAAAATGTCAAGGTTTTCTTAAGAATAACTGAGCTCTTGAAGTAACGTTAAATAACCCTAGAAGATTTTTTTACAGGTGCAGAGGTGCTGCTTCTCTTTGATTAAAAAAAAAAAAAAAGCTTATAAAGGCAGATTTAAACCTGTTCTGCTGAAGACAGGGAATTCTATACTCTGTGGCAGCATCCACATGTGAGTGTCTGAAACAGAGACCTGCGCTGACAATTTGATCATCTCATCCATCTGGTTTTCTACTCGCACTGCTGCACCAAACGCCCTGTGGGTCGCTGGCTCCAAAAACCCTGTCAGGTTTATGAGGAGATATTTGTCCGAGGTGTATCCAAGAGATCTCTGGGGGCTTCAAGTAAAAACGCTGGGATCCTGTGGGGACATTACACTTCACAGATGTCTCTTATCTGCTGTCAGATGACACATGGTATGCGTTTCTCATCTTAAATGAAGCTGCAAAGATCTGCAACAGCAGGACAGGATTCAAAGGATCGAGTATTGTTTAGTTAATTCAGAGAACCTGCTACTTTTATTGCTTACCTCTTGAAGCCTTAGATTCAGGTACTTTTGCTTAGGTGGCACAACAGGTTTCAAGGCCTGTTTCAACTGCCCGGTGGGGACCTCCTCGCTCTAGACAGTGCAGTCCACAGGGCAAAAGACCAACCCGTTTCCTCCACTCCTGTCAGCCCCATTTCCAAAGCAGGAGGTATCAGAGCCCAGGATGACGGTGCCAGGCTCTGCCTCTGCCTCCCAGCCAAACATTTGTAGACTGCGGGTGCCAAGGGCTGGAGGTCAGTGCTTGCTATTTTATGTGTCTATGTGGCAGAGTGCGGCTCCACTGCAGGAGTCAGGGCTTGGAGTCTAAGCACGGAAAACTTACCTTGCTTTTCCTGTTCCTTCCTATCTGTCCCACTGGTTTTTAGAGGCCCCCACTTTTGCCATATGGACTAACTGGCATAACAGACCGGTGTATGAGTCAGTGAGGAAGGAAACAATTGCTGCCATTCAAAGACAAGTCGTCTTGTTTGCGAATCACAACCTTAACTGTTGATTGAGCTGATGTGAGTGACTTGTGTGACCAGAAAGCAGTTTGATGACTTGACAGGATGGGTTTACAGCTCCACACCCAGCTCTGAACTGTCCCCTGCCAGTTGTCTGTTGTATTGCGTTAGGTACTGTACATCAGTCCAGCCACCGTCCAGCTAATGGTGCTCCCTGCTCTCACATACATTCACATGGGTCAGCAGTCTGCTCGCTCTGCTTCATTTTAATGAAGCTTTGAGTTCCTGTGAAACGTGACTTTCCCCTCAGGTGCAGTGCTGCGATCTAAGCCTCTGTTTTTTTTTGCAGTACAGCCGTAGAGCTTGGATTCTAATCTAAGCACCACCAGCATGTTGAGTATTTCCTTACTGTGTCCTGCTTCAGCTCATTGGGAACGGAGTCCAGGAGAAGAAATTAATCTCCAAAAGCCCAGGTGGGTACGGGTGAGGAGAAGGTGGCTTGGACACAATACTCCATGCGTTTGAAGTGGATTTCCTTTCTATGAACAATTTGTTCCAGATTGTTTTATAACACATCTGCTCCTGTTCTGCTGACTCACTTCTTTGCTACATTTCTAACTATAACTTCCAGATTATTAGGTAACTGGGGGTCCTTTCCTCTTTGCTGTATGACTTGTCAGTGGTGAGAGCCTGTGAAACCCCCCCTTCTCTGTGCAACCCATATGACTAGGATATAAAATATCTTCAAAAGCTGAGCTCGAGGATTAGAATATTAAACACCAAACAAAACACCACAACAGAAGTAGAGGTTTCAATTTACCTTGCATTTTTCGCCACGCTCATCTTTTAACAGACCATCTCTCTCTCATGGGTATTATTAGTCCTTCTCTTCCTGACATTCCCCTTGGGTCTATTGATGTGAAGTGAGTTTTTCTCTTCCTGAGCATAACTGCAGAGAGATGTTCACTAGTTCATCCTTCAGGATGAAGGAAATTAAACACAACAAGTGGATCCAAATTGCATTTTCTTTGGAAGCCAAGTCACTGCCAGGGTCTTCCATTTCCCACTCTTTTCTCACATTGCAGTTTGCCATGTCCTCACTGCACTGTCTCAATCAAACCTGTTAAATGGCTGAGTTAGATGAAGGACCAAAAATAGAATGTTTTTGGAGTGTGCGCTTTACCTAGGTAGCTATTTTTTATTTATTTATAGAGAAAGAATCAAAATGCTGGAAGTCAACCTGGGCATGTAGAAATGGCTATTGAGCTGGGAGAGGGAAGAGAGGAAATGCTTAAGGTACTTTTATAAAGTACCATTAGTCTGCTTAATAACAAATGGTGTTCTTCCTAGATAAGGAGTCTGGCCTAAGAGGAGAGTGGAATAGATTAATGCACATCAGAATTAAATAGTCAATATACCTTGAGCTCTAAGACAAAAATACGATGCTCGTTAATTCATTAAAGACTATAATCCCCTGGCTCAGGCAGTGTGAAAAAATGACAGAGGAATTAATTAGGAAGTGAGAGATCTTAGAAAATAAAAAGAATATTTCCTTAAAGAAGAAGTGGAATTTGTTAATGAAGTGTTAACCTCTGCTGGCACTTTCATAAAACAAATCATGTCAGCTAGAAAAACACTGAGCTGCAGCGAGGGGTGCAGAGCGGCTACAAGCAAGGGTCTCCTCCTTTCCACTGCAGGGGCTAAGAGATCCTTGAAGCCAAGGTGCAAGAGAATTAATAACAGCCACAACCAAAACAAAAAACCCACAGAAGAGAGTTGGTTTTGGTGGAAAAGAGCTTCATTACACAACAATTTTATTCTAGTGAACCCAAATCACTTTGTTCATTGAGACAGTCCTTGGCTGCATAGCAGCCTAACCTGCCTCCTGGTCTTTTTGCCTGCTCCAAACAAGGCAGATTCCTGACATTATTACCATATTGTTACACTTATTTGGGGTGCATGTAGAGAATAGCGTGCTTGGGGTCTGAATGAAGTTTGACCAGAGTGTTAAGAGGCAGACATATCTACATGTAAATATACACGCGTTTGCAAGAAAATGTCAGATTTTTTTTTAGTTGTATTGGTCCTGCATTTTGCTGACTGAATTCCCAGTGCTCCTTCCTCGAAGTATGAAGTGCTCTGTGCCCAGGCAGCAGCCCTTCACTCGCCTGCTCTGGGTAATTTCAGCTGTGCTGTGTAGTGTGGTGAGAGTCTCTGTGGGCAGACTGCTGAACAGGCTCTCCTGTTGGCTTTGCCTTGCTGCACCCAGGTAACAGCTCTCCTAGCCATTTTCAAGGATCTTTTGGCAATTAAAACACTTAATTAGGAAGTATTCATAACAGAGACTATGGTTGTGTCAATCATAGCTTAGACAGAACATGAAGGATAGCTATGAGCTGTGAATTGCTGTGATCCTCTGTTTGAGATGAGTCCAGTCCCATGATTTTCTGTTTACTGGCCATCAGTAGAAAGATCAGAAACCAAGAAGTTGATTTGAGAAGGAACATGAATAACTCTGCTGAAGAAGTTTGGATGCGTAGAAGTGTTTTCTGAATTCTTTAGAGATATTTCTAATTCAACCAAAATAAAAACAGATCAACACAAATTTTGTCAACATCATTTTCATGCAGATAAATTGTCTCTGGGAAGTATTGATGCTAGTGGGATTTGAAAGCTCTCAAGCCTGGCTTTTTGAATAAAAAACAGGCTCCATTTGGAGCCCACATGTTTTCAAAGATAAATAAATTGAAATGTGTTAACTCCTGTGTGTCCAGTTACAGTTAGATTGTCAGAAAAATTATGCCTTCCCAAATCCCTCTATATCTGACTAGCTCAGTGAGATTTTCTCAGCTTCAGGCAGATTGCTTATGACTTCTGCAAAGGCTGTGCATCACACAATAAAGTGGTGATGCTGCTTCTTTTTACGAGTCCCTGACAAGCCTAAGAAAGAAAGGAAAAATTATACTGTAAGAAAAGATATCCAAAGTGTGATGCTGGTATCAATTTTTCAATTTGAGTTCTGTACAAAAATGCAGCTAGAACACCTATATCCTACCACCATAGTCCACCATGGCTCCCCTTCAATCCCGGTTTCTTCTCAGTACCAACAGTAACACTGTATTTTGCTTACTGTAGTTTCCATCCTGGAAATTAGGGTTTAATGTTTCAGCTGTTTCTAATTTGACCACACTGAAACTTGGCATTACTAGTTACTCAAACAGATATATTGCCCAAGGAAACCAATGAGCTGTGTTTTTTGAAGTGCAATAAAAATAGCAAACCTCTGTTGATTTCAGATATATTTTCCAAGGTGCTATGTCCAACACAGCCTGGTTTTGAGAAAACAGAAATGTGCAGGAAAATTGCTCTTGGTCCTTGTCTATTCAGGATCACTCACAGCAAACACACCAATGCTGGAGACGGATTCCAAACCCAAAGAAAGCTAATGGAGATTAACCAGGACTTTTGCTGCTGTAACTCTTGCCAGCAAAGGACAAAAGAGCGCTTTTAATTAACTGAGCCCAGTTGTATCAGCCTGAGAACGGCAAAATGATGGAGGCTTTCCAATGTAGGATTTTCAAGGCTTTCATGACAGGGAAGAATTTGGGCTTTGAGGAGAAATTAACTGGCTATTTGGGGGGGAGTGAGCAAGTCACAATCATGGTATGGATCTCTTAGGAATCCATCTTGCTACGGCAGATTATGCAGGGGGTTATTTTAACCTTAGACTTACAGAAGTGTTTACTGCCTTGCTCCTACACCGTTTAGGATCAGAGTTTTACTTTGGAGATTTATTACTCTGACATAATGTTGATAACCTCCTTCACGCTGTGCAACATGGCATTGTGAAAATGTGAGATACTTTTCAGGATGAGTAAGAGTACAGGTATTTGACCTACCAGAACCAGTGGGACAATTTTCTAAGCTTGACCCCATCATTAGATGAATTTAGTAAATTCATCCAGAGCTTTAGAAGTGTCCAGACCAAACTATCTGAGAGGTTGGGAATTTTTACCAATGAAAACACGCTTAGAGGAAAAGTTTAAATTCTGAGTGTAGCAGTTTAAACCTGTCAGTGGTAGTTTCAATGGACTCAGTAAGGCTAGTGCTTTGCTTGCAATTGTTTCCTCAGGACCACACAGTAAGTCTGTGGCAGGGAATATGACCCAAACTAGGTCTGCTGAGTCCATGCAGTCCAGTGTCTTAACCACAGTTTTATCCTTGATTTTAACAGAAATTTCTGTGACCGTTAGCATTATTTTGCTACTAGCTCATATAGCTGGGCTTGTCAGAGACTTGAAGAAATAGCTGATGGGGTGACCGTTGCCTATTTAACAACAGCACCAGTTGTTTGGCATTCATTTGTATCCGATTACCTTAAGAGTAGAAGACATCCCAAGGGTTTTAAAATGAGTCTGTCTTTTCTTTAATTGCAAAAATAGAAGCTTCTCACAAAGCCAAAATTTCCTGAATGCTCAGTTTTACACCAAAGAAATTCCATGTAAAACACTTGTGCAACACATAACATAAACCAAGAAGGGGCAATTGTCTGGCACCTCGCTCAGCATGGACCCTGCCAGGCATCACCCGATCTGAGGGCTAGAGCAAACCAGGCTTTCCAGGGAATCTGAAACCCACCTCTGGGGCTCCATCTTTCTGTATCTGCTGCAGTAGGAAATGTCAGAGCAAGGGTTAACTTCTGCATTGTTTCCTTCAACATTACGATGTCCCCAGTTCTTTGGGGGAATGAACTGAAAGGACAACTGCAGCCCTCACACGTTTGCAGCCCCTGTGGGAGAGGTCATGGGTGTTGCAGGGGTAGTACCAAGCATCCCTTCTAAGATCCATCCGTAGTCCTTGAAGTTGATAAAATGGGACCTCTAAAGAGTGAAATCCTGGTTTCCACAGAACTCCAGCAACTGATGCTTTTGATTTCAGTAAGGTTGAGATTGCACTCACAACAGTCAGTATTTCTTTGTAAGAAGCTTTTCTACATTTGGTGAATTATTTACAGCAAGGCTCAGCTTATGTACAGCACACAGTGCAATAGAACAATTGGTTTACAATCATAAATATGCATCTCCTGGTGTAGAAAATCATCAGGGTATTTTTATGGCATAAAAACACATTATGCACTGAATGCTAAACTAGACAAAAATTTACCGGCTTATATAAAAACAAAGGGATAATTCAATTAGAACTGCGTTTTCATTCACATCAGCCATAAACAATGCATTGGTGGCTTTTAGACTGTTGCTCAGATTGGCCAACATGGGAAGTCTTGATACATTTTCAAGCTTTTACAATTTTGTGAACCATGCATTTCAAGCATAATCCAATAAAACCTGATTGCATAAAACCTTCCTGTCACAAACATACAGTAATATTTTATCCAGATATGAATGTAAAAGAGAAAAAACCCAAAAGCTTTTTATCTACACAGCTTATAATATGTCCAGATTTTATTGTATCTGATTTGAATCCTGAAGGTCTATTGCTAATTTACAAAGATTGTGTATGCTAAGCATAAAGTATATCTATTCTGCTTCGTTGTCCAGGTTGCATTAATTTCTTTTGCTGAAGTGCATAATTGGTAAGTGAGGCAACATTTTGCACTCAGAAGTGTTAGTTCTTGTGTAATGTAATACCAATGGCTGAACAGCAGAGCCCTTTGTTCACGATAACGTGATATATAAGGAAAATTGATACCAATTTACTCCTATGTAGCTAGAAAGGAGAAACATGCTCTGATTCTTTTTTGGCTTTTTTATAAACTTGACAAGACATGACAAACTGTTTGTCATGTGTGTGGCAGTATCAGTGTAGGTGATTGCATATCTTGAGTGACCTGTTGTCGTTCCACGTCCTTACTAACTCTGACGCCCCAAGGAGTCTCTCATTATGGAGAAATTTTACAGCATGGGGGAAAAAAAATAATCAAAAAACCTTGCACTCCCTCCTTTCAAAATGAAGAATTTATCTATCTACTTTGTGTTGCTTGTGCTATAGTTCTTGTCAAGGCTCTGAATCACTGCCAGTGCAAAGTGTCTGCCAGAGGTTTGGCTGCTGGAGAGCCAATTGTGAGCATGAAGGTGAAGTCCTTGGGAGTTAAACATTTGCTATGTACCCAAAGGCAATACAAAGGCTCATAAAATAAAAAAAGCCTGTAGTTCAATACAATTCAACAAGCAAAACCTTTTCACCAGCTATTTCCTGTTCATTCGTTGTGGGCCTGAACTCGATAAACCTGCCCACACAATCTGCAGCAAGCAGAATATGAGCTCTGACCATTTGTAGAGCAACAGTCATTATAGGCAGCTATTCTGTGTAACTTGCATCCCTGTGGAAGCCAATACTGGTGACAGTCTCTGAACTAGAGATATGGCCCCTGTCTTTAGGGGTCTCATTTCACAGATTGTTTAAATTGTGCAGAACTCCTTTCCAGACCCTTCTCAGAAGGGTGTTAATCATGATGGGATTTATCCATAAAGGGTTTATTCATTAAAAACGTGCATGTGTGCACACACACGTGCACTGGGAGGAGTTCAGCCCTGGCAGCAGTTTTTGGGAAGAGCCGTGCACCTCCTTACGTACCAGTCCCCCCCCAGAAGCACCTCTCCATGCAAACATACTGGTGACCAGCCTTGTGCTCCATCTGCACTGGGATACGTTGGCCTTGCTTGTTCAAAACTAACGAAATACCAGTCTTTATGAAGCGTAATATAAATCACTGAGGGAAAAATCCTGTTCTTAGCTACACTGCTGAAGTCAGAGAACTGCTGCTGTGTTACACAGGGGGCAGTGAAATAAGAGATTTTCCATACCATGGAGATCTCTGGTCTCACATCAGTCTTCTCCACAACAGTGGGTCTTATGCTGGTGACATAAATGAAGTTACCTGTTGGAGAGAAGACATGCAGCTGGAAAAGAGATTATTTCTGCTTGCCTCTCAGTCAGCCCTTTCATCAGCTCAGTGTTTTTTTAGCAAGCTGAGAAACACTGTGTAGCCAATATCCCTTGCCCCTGTCATTCCCATCATGAACCCGTCCAGTCCTGGGGTAGGCAGAGGGGTGACCCTGGTTGCCTGTCCTCCATACAGGGTCCCCAGAAAGCATTAAGGTGGTAGTTAAGAGAGGCTGCATACCTTCTGTGCCTCACAGTCTCTCCCACTCATGACATGCTTTGTGCATTTTGGGGGGACTATGGGTCACTCTCTACCTGAACACAGTTCTTAGTTCATTGTATATATACACTCATATATATAATTTATATATATATATGTTTATTACCTAGAATTTCCAGATGCTTGCTTTTTTGTGTCTCTAACATTCAACTTCTCAAGAGCTTTATAGATGTTTTATCAGATGACAGGATTACATTCTGTCAGAAAGAGAAAGGTAATATTACTCTGCTTCTAAAGATACTTGATCTGTGTGCTGAGACTTTTATCCCTAATTCAGTTTTGAACTGGTTTGGATTAAAATGCACACTTTGCAGTGCAACCTGTGCTGAGTATGTCCTGGATCAACAGCAAGTCAACACAAGGTGCAAACTGTAAAGGAGAAACGTTCCTCCTGAAAATGCGTAGGATGCACAGATTGGAAGGTGAACACTATTTGTGGTGGCAATACTGTGGTAGAGAGAAATGCAGGGCAGATGAGAGAAGGAGCTGTAACCACGTGACCATATTTATGCAAACCAACATCACCAGTACTTGGGAATGGAAGGGTTGCATCTACTCACACTGCTGCACATCACACATTACATGAAGTAACCTCATGTTGTCACTCTCGAAGTTGCATTTGCTTGCAGTGAGAGAAAAAGAACCAGATTTTTAAAATCAGTGCAGATATCTGATGTCCTTTAAAACCTGACTGAATATGGTTAGGGTTTTTTTTCTTTTAAAGATAGGCTTGTGAGATCCTGAAATCGGATTATGAAGAAAATCTCAAATGGCATGTAGTGAGAGTAAAGTACCTTCCTGCCCCAGCAGAGCACAGTGCCCATCTCTGCTGTTATAAAATAATAGAAAGTAAGTCTTAACAGGAGTTTGACAGGTTATCTAAATGTTCCCCACTGCAAGTCAGATGAGCCAGGGCTATATCATCCCTAACAATGTCTGTGTCGATTTGTGTTTCGTGAAACTCACATGCAACACCCTGGTTAGTCATCTTATCGCGACACTTTCTTTTTCTGCAGCAGTATGACCTGCTTAGTAATGATAAACTTACCACCACTTAATTTGACTGGTTAAATGAGCGGTCCTTTATTAGGCTGAGAGGAACATACTGATCTATACTGGAGATGCTGAGAAATATTTTATTTTCTCAGTGATGCTCCACGTCCTCAATAGAGAGGTGCTTAAATATGGATTTGTGATTCATCTGGAAGTACCTGCAAAATTCTGTGCTGCACAGAAGCCTCTGCAGGTCATAAAAAGCATACTTTGAACTTAAACCTTACAGGTACTTTAACTACTGCAGCTGCCACAGAACTACACGTGTCAAAGCAGCCTAACACTGGCACCATCCTAAATCTCAGGGCTGGCCAGGGACTGAAATTTCACTAGGTAGTTGAGTAAGGATCTAATCATGTTCTCCCTCCTAAGGTGGTATTTTCAAGTCTGACTTTCCCTCACTGCCTGGTGATGACATTCGCTGTCTAGGACTCGTTTTCATTTTGCTAAGTACCTCTGAAGCAGGTGTTCATGGAGCAAGTACAGTGGTACATTGCAATGATCCAGCTGCCCCAGGAACACAAAATTCCCAGTTTCCTACTACCATTAGCTGCAAAGTCTCCCTTTCCGCACCCCCCCTCCCCCCTCCCCCCCATGTGGCTAGCATTGAGTCCAAATTGCACATGGTTGGGTTCAGGTATTCTGTGCTGCCAGAGGGCAGAGAGGGCATGCTCACAAGCTGCAGTGGCTCACTGGCTTGGAGTCAACTACTGGTACAATGCAAATGACTTTTAGGTTACAAATGCTCATATTTCTGAGCACTAATCAAATAACTATGCATATTTAGCTTCATTAGGACTTTTAAAATTCCAGGCACTGGAAATGAAGATACCTTCACATTGTTAGGGTTTAGGATTTGCATCTTTGAAAAATGGCTGAGATTTTTGTTTATTAAGGTTGGCAAAGTATAGAGGAGGATTCGGGAAAAGAGGACAGAAATTAACCACATTTGTGTGGTTGGTTTTATCCCAAAACAAAGCTATTTTGCCACATGATAAACACATAAACAATTTGCAATGGCAATACTGGCAGACATTTAATTAAGGTAGCATTATTGCTAAGAATTTTAATATAGAAAAATTGTCTGTCCACCTTTGTTACCACTTTATTTCAGCTAAAACATATTTGTTAAATAAATCAAATAAAAACCAAGCCTTACTTACAGCATTGTACGCCACAAGATGTCTTTTAATTTTTGCTGCATTTGTGTACCTAGTGAAGAAGAACAACCAACCAGCATCTTCCTGATAGATTTAGTTGCTCAGACAAAGAAACAACACAGACCTTCCTGCCACAGCAAATGTTCACTAAACCGGGTTTTCATGTGTTGGATGTGGTGTTTGAGAGGAAACAGATACTGCAGGGGTGTTTAATATAAGCTTGGTTTCTTCCTAAAACACACCTTGAATCCACTGATTCAAGTGTCAGGTCCTTTCCTTCTTTTTGATACACTGATACATTAATTATGCATTTTTGCTGTTCGTGTGAAATGTATTAGAGACAAAACATTCTACTGCCAAGATATTGTAATCACTGAGGTGGTATCAGCATTCCCAATATTACTGTCACTAGTGTATGGTACTATTTATAAAGCAGAGAAGTGAAATTTACCTTATGTGTGCAATGCCAACATTTCAAACCATCTTGAGAAGAAGTAAAATAGCATTTTCCATCGGAAAATATTTTGATTAGAAATTACTCAGTAAGTACCTCTAAAACACAGCCTTTGCTGCAAAGCCCAAGGGTCATTCCAACCCCAAACACAGAATGTATGTTAGACCAAAATTTTGTGGCTGCAGATCATCCTTCCATGGAAAGCAAAGCTGCCATAACGACTGATGTAACCACACAGTGTTTTCACCACCTGAAGCTCAAACCGAGATCCTTAACCCCAGATCCCAAATGTGGCTTTTCAGAGCATTCTACTGAAGAGAGCAAGAAAATATCATCAGTGAAGAAAGAAAACAACCACTATTATGGCAAAGCATTTCCATTTTGTACATCCACATGAACATAATAGACTGTGAAACAACTTGCACTTACATGTTGTAAACATGTACATTATTAAAACCATGTTCATTATTAAACTCTCTATATTATACACCGTTCTTTTACAGTCAGTTCATTTGTGTCTTTAGAAACTAGGAATGCCTTCTGGAGGCCTCCTGGGAACTGCAGTGAGCCCCAAAGCTATTCAGAAATATGGCATTCATAGCAGAGCTTCTTTATTATCTTTAATGACTAAATCATTCTTCCCATTGTTCACTGGTAAAAGTAGAAATAGCAATAGGCGAAATACTGTTGTCTGAAAAATAACCACCTCTGTGTTCCTTGAAGTCTGAAAAACAGGTATGTGGCTTGAACAAATACACACGATTGTATTTTCTTGTAAATGTTCCACTGGCTTAACCATGTGATGTTCTGCACTGTTGACAGACCGTTAGTTCTTGTTCCCCAGTTCCTCTCTTCTTCCGTTGTGGCAGTGCCAGCAGCTCACTCCTCACACCGGAGAGGAAGCTTTGGTGTGCACAGTGGCTACGTGCGTGTGCTGGTGGCACAAAAGCAGCAAGCCCCTTCCCTGCAAGGCATTGCCACATGTACAGATAGCAGGAGTTTTGTTCCCTCTCATAGTGCTGGGCTTACACCTATCCCTCACAAGTTCATTCCTGGAAGAGACTTTTCCAGTAAGATGGTGACTCAGGTAGACATGTATGGCACACTCCATTTAAAATTTACAAATGGAGGATAAAGCTTAGTGTCAGTGAAGCTTAAGATAAAGCTTGTCAGATGAACACAATATTAAAAAATGGTTTCAAATTGCTAAGGATGAAGTTTTCTCCAGTTTTCAAGGTCTACTCCAAAGTGTATCGCATAAGTCATTCCTGAACACTGAAGAGAGTTGTTCACCACTCATTTAAGTCAACAGGGATTTGTTTACTAGTTTCAATAGCACCTGGAATAGATTATCAAGGTTTACAGCAGGACTATCTTATGATCTCTTTCTATGGGACTCTCTGAAGTGTGTTTTACATTGTGGCATACAGTCCTTCCTCAACACACCTGCAGGGTTAGGGCCTCTGTAGCCTCCAAAGCTACCTCAAAAGAACTGACATTTAGGTCAAGTGCCTTATTTCAGATTTTCTCTTCTCATTTACTGTCTGACAAGATCTGGATTTAAGACTATTCTAACCCATGGTATTTTAAATACCTTATGCAGTGCTAAGGAGAAAAATCATTATGGATGGAACCACAGCAAGCAAATGAAGAAATTCTACACCAGCAGCAGAAATTCCATATGAATGCAACTACAGGATAAGGATATCATTCTGTCTCTCCCCATTCACCTGCCATGCAGGGCAGTATTTTTACAACTCACAGGTCAGGACTGGTATTTAGACGTTTGAGATGGGTGAGTGACACTTGCACTTGCAGCTGCCTCCTCCTCTGACCTTGTCTTCCTGCTTAGGCTGGGGTGGAAGCATGAGATGAAAGTGGATTAGAAAGGAAAACAAAGGGGGACTGATAATTTTCCAGCTTCCTTCAAAGTTAAAGACCTTGATGAATATCTTGAAGTTATTAGCATTTGAAATACCCCATGAACATCTCAGCCAAAGGCGAAGGAGTGGGAGTTTGTAGGACAGTTTTTCAGAGAGATGCAAGAAGGAATGACATGATATTAATTAGACATTTTATGCATAAAACTCCATGGGAGTCATAGACCTGAAAAACTTCCTTGGCACTGGCCTTGTTGCTTGCAGATTCTTTACAATTAGCTTAATGTGGGAAATTAATCTATTTTATTTCTTACGTGATTTGCAGAACTTTTGCAGTGACAGTACTGTAACTTCAAACTGCAAATCAGCTTCTTCCTGACCTGATTTGTGCCTTAGTAATCACATAGAGACTCTAATGATGCTTTGAATGTGTTATAAAAGGTGCTTATTACTCACAAAAATGTACATTCATCATGTTTTCCTGATGACAGGCTCACACATGAAATCACCACTTTCAACAGTCTGGGACTCAGAACACCAACCAGGTTCTAAAAATAGGTGCTTCTTGTGCTAAAACATTAACTTCTCCTTTCTTACCTGGGAACCTTTACTGAAGTGATCATAATTTTATAACAGAGACAAGCATTCCTCTAGCATTCATCTTAGATTGGCTATTAAAGAAAATAATAATTTCCAAACAAATTCACAGTTTATTCAGACTGAAAGATTTGTGACTTAATGATGAGTTTCTGGGCAGAGTCATAGGGTCACAATTTTTCCTATAAATAAATATCCTTGAACTACCAGTATTGTTAAACAAGACCTATTTTAAGATGCCTTTAGGACTTGCTTGAGGCAGCCTAAACAACTTAGCTGTTTTTCTGAGGGTGCCTGAGATCTTGGTATGTAATGGCTCTTTCACCTCCATTTGTTTTATCCACCTGCTAATGGGATGGTAATATTTTGGGGTATCCTTTGGGGATGGTAATTTTTTGGGGCACCCTTTGGAGATCATCAATATTTAAATACTTTGGAGTGATTCTGTCAATTATTTGATTTGTCTTGCAATTTGCAGAATCTTTTAAGAAGTCATCCAGCTCATTAAAAAGGGGAAAAGTAAAGGACTCCAAGCCAGATATATCTTCTGAGATGACAGTTCAAATTTTAGTGTTAAAGGAAAGTACTGAAAGCAAAAAGTGCTGAAAGTTTCCAATTGCAACGTGCTGGTTCTTTCTTTCATATTTGCTATGGGCTACCTGGCACTGTTACCACTGTCGTGTGGTCACTTCATGAAGCTGGTATCAGGAGATGTGGTGATGCCACAGCCTGGTGGGCAGGTCAATGGTCGGGCCCTGCTGCAGCACACAGGAAGAAATGTCATTCCCAGCGCTGCGTCAGATTCCTTCCATGCCATCGTTGTCAGAGGCTGATGTGGTTTGAATACCATGTGTCCTGTCACCTCAGCTTGCCCTCTCCGGCAGTGGCTTGGATTTCCACACTCCTACCGTTCTCCCAGTTTTGTTCACAAGCAGAATGTGAAATGATGTGTTTGAAATGGCTGGTGCTGAGCTAGGCAGATGTTTCTCCAGATTTTAACGCAACAAGTTCAGAGTCCTCTATGTATCTTCCATTTAACTGTTCATTGTTGGAATCATGGTGGTACAGGTAAACAGGGACCTCTGTGATTGACGTTGCAGTGTAGGAGGTAGATCGTGTGGAACAGTGCTCTCGGCGCCTTTGGCCCCACTGTGTTTTGTACTGTGTCCATTGCCTCTTCAAAGCTCCTTGTACCTGTTGAAGAAATGCATAGTTAGGGTGAGGCATAATATAACCCCCTTTAATTGTAGACATTTTAAAATATGCTTCAGGAAAAGGGAAGGGAAAGA
>NW_010265146.1:47181-56906 GCF_000690775.1 Eurypyga helias
CCAGGCCTAATTCCATCAGGTTCAGTCTGCATCTCTCCTGCCCTCTGCTTCCAGCTCCAGAAGCAGAAGCAGTTGCCCAGCTCTCAGCCTTAACTCCCTCCCTGCCTACCCTATTGCATCAATCAGAGTTTCTGCAGTTGTTGCTGCTTATAAAGGGCGGGTATGGGTTAGCTGTTCCCATGAGAGGTGAATGTGGAGCAGACTGCTGCACAGGAACACAGTAGGATGCTGTGGTGGAAGAGGAAGAAGGCAGGGGGATTAAAACCCATCTGCTGCTACTGCTGGATCCTTGCCCCTGGAATGGCTGATGCACTGTGATCCCTGAAGAAACTTAACGTTGAGTAAAACTGGCCATGAATGGCAGAGTGTAAGTACACTTCAAGAGCTTGCCAGGGCTTATTTTGTAGAGAGAAAGAGTGGGAGGATTAGTATAGCTAAACAGAGATTTTATTCTGGTAATTTAAGAAGAGGTTCTACGCTGGCAAAAAATTAACATTGGTCATAGCCCACTGTGTAGCAGAGAATTTCAACTTTTGGACATTCATCTTCTAGGAATAAAATATTTTATTCAACCTTTACTTCAAGAGTGATGTTATATATGGTGCTAGGATATGACTTAAGCTACTGAGTCCTGCCAGGGAATAAGCAGCCCTTCTCCAGCTGCATGTTTAGGCACACCAGCGCTCACTAGCTCATTCCCAAAGCAGGGAGTGGGCAATTCCTGTCTCTGTTCCTTCACCTCAGCTATTCCAGCCCACCAAGTGTGAGAACAGGAGCAGTTTGCTGTAATAATCTGCTGTAAATGACCATCCATCCACAGAAGGCATGTGCAGGTGAGGCACAGCGATGACAGGAGTGTCCCAGCATTTCTGTGCCCCTGCTGAAGTGGACATTGTATGTCATTTTTGCTGAGAGTAGTCTGAAGTCACTCTCTATGTTCTGTGCAGAACAGTATCACTGATTTATATAAATGAATCTGAATGACACTAATATTTCCCAAGTCTCTACAATTCTAATCACTCTATTAATGTGTATATAGTAAAATGTTACCTATTTACCACCCACAGTTGCCTGCAAGAAAGCTGTTTCATGTCACATAAGGACAAGGCTTCATAAGGAATTGCTATGAATCTGAGATGCTTACTGAGTGTACAGCACAACTGTGCAGCATGCCAAGAATGGATATTTCAATTACTTTGGCTTTTTATTTTTAATCCAAGATTCAAGCCAAGGTATGAGGATTGATGCTATAAATCCTTACTCATGCAAGTAGTTGCACTGACTTTGGTATGACTACTTTCTTAAGTAAACAAACGTTTGCAGGACTAGTCTTTCATAACTAACTGAAAATTATATCCATGCCCATTTTCCAATACTAGCTCTTTTTCTGCTATTGTTTAGATTTAGACAAAGTAGCTAAGAGTTCTCATCTGGAGAAATGTATTCCTGTTCACCTTCTCCTAACACATAAACAAAAGAAAACAAAAGCCTGAGTGTAGATTAATTAGATATCAAGCACAGAAAAGGCATATGGTTACAACTGAACTGCAATTACTGGGGCTGTGAGAAAAGCTTACTATGCCAACACTGAGACTTAAAGTGAAATGGTTGCATGCAGGGATGTTTTCTATCACACCATCATCAAAGTTTATTAGTAAGAAAGAATAATTGCATGGAAGACTAATGCAGTTGTAGCATGATACAGAAATATTACACAGGTGGTAAAACCTGTAAAGATTGTAGTCACTTCAAAATTGCCTTTTGATGATACAGTATGAATATTGTAACTTAGTCATCCTAGAAGCTATGGGGAGGGAAGATGGAAGATGGAAGAAGAAATCTTCAGGATTAAGTCAGTGTCTTTCCCCACTATCACTCCGGGGCAGCAGTTCCTGTAACCTATGGCTGGATGAAAGGATGATAATGCTGAAATCTTGGGTGTGCACAGCAGCTCTGCCCACCCACAGCCATCTCCACCACCACCACTGTGGTCACTAGTGCCTGTAGCCACTGTGCACCTCTGCCCATCACCTCTGCCCCCCCTTGAGTGTCTTTGCATTTCACAGCAGTTCATCCATTCAGATTAATCTCAGTGTTCTTAGTGAAGGTGGCAGGAACATGCTCTTACAGCCTTCCTGTTCCTCTCCTAGCCCTCCTTCCCCTGCCCCTTGCATAGACCCCAAGGCTTTGGTCTCTCTTGTGTGTGGAGAAGAGCTGCTGTGAAGGTGATGAGCTCCTGCTGAGCTCTTAAACTGCTCTCAGCTGAACTGGAGTCTGACAGGCCACCAAACCAACCATAGGTCTGGAGATAAAACCACGGTTAACCGAAGAGGGAAGTACAATGTCACGGAGTCTTACAAAGCCTGCCGTGAGGAGCTTATGGTTTTCTTCTCACAAGGGAGCAACACTCGAATTGTATGTCTGGTTATGGAGAGAACAGGCACATGCCTTCCAGTTCAGCCCACGATTAGAAGTGCCGTTAGTCAGGTTTAAAAGGCTCCACGGAGCAGTGAGAGCACGAGGTCAAAGCAGCTGTGTTTTTATTCTCCGCTGAACTGTTGGCCTGTACAAGAATCCGGCCACAAGCAGATAATGGATAGTACAAGCTGCTGCAATTGAGTAAAACAATGTGTTAATCTAGATTTCTGCCATGATTCCAAGGATCTCAGATGATCAGAATTCAGTGCCAACTAAAACTGTTCATGCATAGATTTTAAATGTGTAAGCAGCATTACTGAAAATCACATGCACAGCCGTAACTTATTAACGACTTTGGAAGCTCCAGGGGACTGGGAGGGGCAGGGTGATGCCTGCCATGCTTTCCACTGTGATAGCAGATGGAAGAAAGTGAAGTCTAAAGAAACGAAGCACCAGAGTTTATTTACTCTGTTCTTCAGGACTTAAAAGGTTTTTCTGTTCTCTATTAGCCATTCATGCCTCTTTGGCACACAAGATATACGGCAGTTTTTTTTCCAAACAGACTTTCCATTTTGTTGGCCAGCGTTGCAGTCTAGAAGCAATCTCAGGCCTGGAAATATGGTCTGGTGAGTAGACTATTGCAAAGGCCTTGTATCATCTGTACAACACTGTTGTTGTTGGACGGAGAACCTGCAGTGCTGCTGGACACTGAGATTTTATATGAAAAGGCACAAGATCTGTCATTTTAAAAGTCCAAAACAAATCCATTGCTTTTGTGTTCTTCCCCATGAATGCAGACATCAGTACAGCTTCTTATTACTACTTTTACATTTCTTGCTATAGATGGGCTCACAGTACTAAAGTGAGGTTGGTGAGGTAGGAGGTGATCAATGCAATATGAAACACTGCCAGGTGGTACTGAGTTTAGCATTGTTTGTCCTGGCTAAACTTCATGTATTTTAGCCTTGAAGTTAAAAATTCCAGTAGGAAAAAGTCAATCCCAGTGTATCCAGTCTCCCGTGGTACTAAAATTAATCTCAATGCTTCACACTGAATTTTCTCATGAGAAATAATTTTGATCTTTATGGCAGCAGATGTACACAGCAGCTTGGAAATGATCTGCTACCATGACTGAGGACCAGACTGTGGCTTTAGTCTATCTCATACTGCACACAGCAAGACTGGGGGAAATTGCCTGAGCTTATTTCTCTTGGGCAGCCAAACTCAGACCAGCGCTCACTTTGGAAGGACCTAATGCCATCTTGGCATTAGTCTGTTGCTGCTCCCCTATAGGTTCTGTACCTTATATATTTCTCAGCATCCCTGCTATGGACCATGTTAGACAGTCTGCAGGTCTGCAGCAGATACAACAATTTTAAAACTGGCTGCAATGGTGAGAAGTACCCAAGCACCAACAAAACCCACACTCAACATGTTCGGGAAACCTGAATCCCCACGACTGTTTGTTCTTACTGCCTGACACTGATGAATGTTTCTGATCAGCCACTCCATCAAGAAGTCATTTATCCTACATGCAGTCTGCAGCTACCCAGAGGTAGTTAAGCCATCCAGGTGATTACTTATGGGAGTAATAGAGTACAAAACTGGAAGCCACATTTCAATATCAGATTAATTTTTACCTCATTTTGGCCACCACCCTTTCCAGATGTGTCCCCTTAGTGATGGCTCACTGACAATTCAAGTATCAAAAGTGGGTATCCAGATGAGACCCTCTCACAAGGAAATGATCGTTTTGCTGTAGGCTGCCAGATATGTCAAAAAGGCTGTCAGAGGTGACTAGGGGTTTGGTAACTATTGCTGTGATTCAGGATTTGTATCCAGGCCATGCATCTTCAGTCCACATAAAGAACAACTGGCTGCTATTGCAGCTTCCTAAAAGCAGCTCAGTCAGTACAGAAATCCACAAAGTGCAGCACAAAGTCTGAGGTTGGACCTCTGAATGTCATGGATGAATATGGTGTATTTTCATAATCCAAATACATTTATTATGAGTTCTAAATTAATGTAATAAAATACTTAGGAACAAAAAAGAGCTGCATATTTATTTTAGACTCATTTTTATTCCTGGAATGTGTCTTTTAGTTTTCTGCCTAGCGCACTCTAGGTTAGTTCACATAACAGGTAAACTCATTCATACCCTGCAATCTAATTTTGAATTAAATTACACATATAGTCTGCCAAGATGTTGGCAAGCAGATGCTCCCAATCTATTCATCATCAGGTAACTTGAAAATTGTATTCCTGGAGTTGTAAAGGTGGGTACATTTCTCTGACATTGTGGCATTGCCAAAAGTACTTTGGAATTAGAGCTATCTGATGAAATATACCTAAGAAACAAACAGCCTTGAAGATACTTTACATTTTCGGTGCATTTCCTTGCTGCCTTTCCTCATTTTTAGCATTGCTACAGCCTTTCTAGGCACAAATCCAGTAAGTTCTCATTAGAGATGAAGAATTACAGAGTAATCAACCTTTTACTCTGAAGCTATGAAACATTAAGAACGTTTGTTCTGCAAATTCTAATCTGAAAAAAATGGAAGGTGACGCTGGGGATGATGAAGAAAGAAGAAGCCAATGTTCAATACCAGGATTTTGGGGTAACACATTATTTGGAGGCAAGCAAGGACACACTGGAGCACTGCCTGTACTAGCTGTGCAGTTGTTCCTATGGGGAAAGGACGTTTCAAAAATTGCCTGGCTGTTCTCTGCTTTCTCCACGCCAGGTCCTCCCTACCAGGGAGATGCAGAAGTCTTTCTGTGTTTCCAGGGCATGGAGATTGGACTGTGCTAGAAAGTGATGACAGTAAGGGAGAAGAAGGAAGGTGGTAGTAGCCTGCAGATCCTGGGGACAGAACTGTGGCAGGAAAAAATAGTTTTGCATCTCTCAAATTTTTTTTTAATTGGACCCATGAAAGTATGAACTTCTGTAGTATGATCTTTATAGTTATCATTTTGTGTTGGGTTCTAGTGCTCATGTTTTGCCATTTTTTTTTATCCTTCTGAGAAGCCATGCTACAGAATTATAGTGGGAAACCTCTAATCTTTTCTACTATTGCATTTCTCTGTACATTTATGGAGCAAGCCAACTAGAAGCAAATGTATTTTGATGTCGACATGGTGACAGAATTTAATACTCTCTACCATCCTGAAAGTTAGCAAACCAGCCAGCAGCACCATATCAATAGATAACTTGCTCCCAGTCGCTATCAGAACATCAGCGTGGTCACTTCATTACCTAGAATTTGCTACTGTCTAATAATATACAGGGATAAACAGGAGCATGAATATCTCTTTAGGTTGACATACTGAGTGCTAGCATCACAAAGCTTGCTCCGTACCTAATTCACGTACTCTGAATTCTACATTAACTTTTTTAAGGAATTCCTAGTTTTTCTAAGATATGCAGTGTTTTATTTTGCTACAGTTAAATGCTCCTGATGTATTGAAAAAGCACTTTTCTGCTAACCATTTTTGGAAAATAGCTTAGTGTAGGAATTCAAGTGCTTCTTGACAGAAACAGCTATTTTTTTTGAAAAAAAAAAAAAAAAAAGGAGTGAAGTGAGCCTAAACCCAGCTGTAGGTATACAAAACATTGATCCCAGCTGTAAGAGAATGGGAGACATCTTTGCCCCAAGTGTTTTTATTTCTCAATTACTGTGTGAGAAATACTGACCTTAAAAAGGTCAGTGCTAATCCTCAAAGGAGTGAAAGTTATTGTACTCCTCCAGCTTCCTCTGTTCTGACAGCACTACCAGGAACAGCATCTGCCACAGCTCTCCAGGACAGACCCCAAGGATGCCCATTGTTTCTTACAGGTCACTGTGATTCTTCCAGGCAATCCATCCTACTACTCTGCAGCAAGAAGGGAAGTAGAGCATTTTTCTCCTTTTCTTAGACCTCTGCCTCAGATTTGCAGATGGCAGGGGCAGTCTCATGCATGTACCTCGTTTGGTGCCATCTGTTTTGTAATGGTAACACTCCTGATTCCTCTGCTCAGAAGTATTCAAGTCACGCTTTCCAGAGAGCTTTCAAAAATGCACACTGCTGCTTGTGTATAGACAGTAAGAAGCAATTTTGTGGGGTTTCAAATTTTGTAGCATGACATGCCTCATTTCTGCGTTAATGAACAATGAAGTGACAATTTTTCAAGTTCTGATCATTTGCTGCATTTCACATTCTTACCTCACCGTTGAAGAAGCAGAATATAGTTGCCACAAGTAAGCCCTAAGAGAAAGGAAAAGAGTTTAGAGATCAGAACATTGAAATTTTTTTGTTGTTGTTTGAAAATGTGGACTTGGAGGATACAAGATAAAAACAGTAGTCCACTTCCTTTGCATCACAGACAACTCACACTTCCCCTCATTCACACTTATTACACAGATTTTTTTTTTTTTTTTTTTGGTCTTTTAAACACGTTTTACCATTTTCTTCTATATTGCTAGCATTTATAGATAATCTATTTTGGCTATGAAATTATTTTTGTACAAGAGGCCTAGAGAAGGAAAAATAAGTGGTATGTAAGGTAGATATCTTGCTTACAGGGGAGTACCACACTGGTACTGACTTTGCTGAAGAGATTGTCAGGGGAATTGTGTCCTACATGCTGCCACTTGGTTGTCAAGAGTGCAGTTACCTAGTACAGATGTCGGCTGAGGACAATGCAGCTGCCCTAGGAAGGCTTAGAATTAAACTATATGTCAGTATTGGTGAGCTTGTATGTGGGGCATCGCGATGAATGGTGGGTATGTGAAAAGAGGCATAAATGGTCCAAAAAAAGGAAAAAAAACCTCAACCACAAAACAGGTGAGTTAGAAGGTAGGGACAGAATAAAATGAAGAGAGATTGCAGATCATAACTTGGTCCTACATAGCTTAAAATTAATTTAATTATTGCCACAGTTGTTCAGATAGTATTTCACTACTAAGATTAAACAGGGCCAAGCCAGGGACATGAGGTGAGAAAGTGTGAAATTAATATGAGAGAAAATTCTCTCACACAGAACCTGCCATTCAGAATCATGTAGTTACACTAGTCCATGTTCTAAATTGCACTCACTCTTATTAAAATAGCATTACATAGCGTCAGTGGGAGTCAAATGCCTTTATTTAAAATTACTTAAAGCAGTTATTATAAACTAAACTTATGGCAGTTTGTGAAATTGAGGGGAAAACTGCAATACAATAGCTTGTGTTCCCAAGGGCTGCTTTGAAGAGCTTTACAGCTGTATCTTTTTTTATGAGTCCTCATTTAACTGATTACAGGTTAAATTGTAGCTAACATTTTGTAAGATGTCTTGGAGTCTCAAGTGTATATTTTGGACCACAAATGTAGGGTAAGCGATAACTGTTTTAACAAAATGCTTATACATTAGTGACACACAGGCTGGTTTGAAGACATACTGACCACCTGAAATTTGGCAATTATTTTACTCCAAAGATTTTCTCTAATGCAGGATTTGTAATTTGGCATGACTTCAAATATGAACAAAGAAAAGCATATACGAGGAGGAGGTATGGTAGACATAGCGAGAAAAAGAAAGTTTATTTTCATGTTTTGGAAAAAACAGTGAGTATTCTCAAAAAAACTCAAGTCCTAGTATAAAATATGCAGTGCACAATAGTTTGTCCATAAGATCTGGTTTCAGAAACACCACAAGTCTGAGTACTGGGACCAGTGCTGTTTAACATCTGTCAGTGACATGGACAGAGTGATTGCACCCTCAGCAAGTTTGCCGACGACACCAAACTGTGTGGTGTGGTTGACACGCTGGAGGGAAGGGATGCCATCCAGAGGGACCTGGACAGGTTGGAGAGGGGGGGCGCCGGGAGAGGTGGGCCACTGCCAACCTCATGGAGTTCAACAAGAAGTGCAATGTCCTGCACCTGGGTTGGGGCAATGACAAGCACAAGTACAGGTGGGGCAGAGAATGGATTGAGAGCAGCCATGAGAAAAAGGACTTGGGGGTATTGGTTGATGAGCAGCTCAGCATGACCCAGAAATGTATGCTTCCAGCCCAGAACATTCTACATTAATTCTACATTAATTTACAGAGTCTTGAAAACCATCTGCTGTTGAACTGTATGCATGGTAGATGGTCTCAGCAAGGATCTCACTATTTTGCTGAAGTGTGTTTATATTAACAGCAGTCAGCCACGATGGGAAATGAGATGGATCTTGATCTCCTCTGGGAGTAGAAATCCTTGATTGATGTCCCATGTGAGGCATTGTGGATACAAAAGACACCAAGAAGAAAGAACTGGAGAAATTTTTCTGTCTGTTCTTCAGCAAGAGTGTTTAGGGGGAATTTGGGAACTGCATTTCACTTAAAGGCAGAAATCGAACCTGAACACTTGAAGTGAAACCTTTTTCCATTTGAGGTACTGTATGGTATTTGAATTTTGCTATTACATCTTGAAATTGCTCTACTTTTCTTCTGTTGGAGAGTGCATTTACCTTCACTAGTGTTTTCTCCAGACAACCTCTGACAGAAAAGCTAAAGAGGAAACTGTGGTGACGCCTGATATTCCTTCAGTTGCTCTTCTGGTCTGGACTGAGCTAAGAGCAGATCTGGCTCCTTGTTATTTTGAGACCATGGATGTTGTACGTATTCTGGATGAGGAAAACACTAAAACATATGTTTTTCTCCATGTAACAGCAAAAAACTTCTTACTTGCCAATAAAACCCAATTCCCTTATGCTGAAGAACATTTTAATTTCTCATTAGAGGCAGACTTGCACATTTAGGGCCACAGTAAGGTGCTGAGAAGAAGAGTAACTTTGAGTGCCTGTGTATTGCTGTTGATTCAGGGGCTATTTCTCCACCACACCAAGATAACCTCCATTGCTGAATTTCTCTGTCACAGCAACAGTGCCGTGTTAGGTATTGTGATAGCCTCCACAAACCCAGCTGCAAGATGCCGGGGAGAGAATTTAGTGAGAGTGGACAGTGGGGGAAAAAGCTTGCAAGCAGGAGTGTGTTAATCTCTGGGTTTATTTGAGAGCATCTTGTGGGGGACTCTACATGTGGGACTACCTGATATATCATGGTGTTGTTGCATTTTTCTACTCATGCTTTTTTCCTTGTAAGGCACCTGCTATGGACCAACATCAGAGATCAGAAGCTGGGATAATGAGATGTGCTCATTGGTGGCAGACCCCCTTTGCAGTCTGAGACCCCTCAAAAGATGCTCAGTGGTTGCCAGGCTGGGGGAGGCGGCAGCAGCAGCAGCCCCAGAGACAGTGGAGGGGCAGATGGCCCCACAGGGGGGTGAGGCACAAGCCACATC
>NW_010265146.1:56934-68531 GCF_000690775.1 Eurypyga helias
GCAGGAGGCACCCTCTTTGCCCAGGTGCACCCTGTCACGTTCACTGGGCAGCATGATGAGACTTTTCAGGCTTTTAAGTGACAGATGTATTTTCACACCAGAGGTGTGCAAGGAGCCAGTGCCTCCTGAATCGTAATGTTTTACACCCTGAGGACAACTGCATCTACCATATGCTTTTGGCATCATCTAAGAGGCTTTTGAAAGTAAAGTCCTCTAGAAAAATCTCCAACTCGCTGGCTGTTCTGGAGTGCAAATATTTGTTTTCAGATTGCCCACTTTAGGAGCACTGTTTAATAAGCTAACTGCATGTTCAGCAATGCACCTACAGCATCCCACTCTCATAAGTTACTCCACTTAAGGGTTAAATATCTTTTTTTTGCCTGTTGCAATCTTCGTTTCATCACAGTCTGGAGACTGAAGAGCTGATACTGCTGATGGTGAGGGGAGATACCAATCTCCACTTCTACAGGATCCAGGGGTGGCTGGCTGAGCTGGAAGAGTACATGCACGCATATTTACAGCACAAAAGCCAGTCTTCAATTGTTTTATTGTTTACACATCTACTCTGCAGATCTGTTAAGAAGAGTCAGTTCTATGTGGTGAAACAGATATAATTTGACACAGAGGAGGTAGGCATACAGAGTTGCTGAATTGCTCATATAACCATATTTAAAAAAAAAGACACCCAACAATTCTGCTTAAATATTGAGCACTGATAATAGTATTGCAAAAAGTGCGGGACAATTCAAAACTAGACTGGCTTCTGTAATTCAGAAGTGACTTCAGCAGAGGAAACCTTGCACATAACATCTCAATGTGCTGTTTTTCAGCTGGGAAAACCATTCTCTGAACGAAATACCTTTACACAGTTTCTTGTAGGAACAAATCCTTTCTTATTCATCATCTTCAATCGTCTGATTTTTACAATAGACTGCAGTGCTTGTTTGTACCATTTCTGTGTATGTGGATGATGTAGCTAATCTATCAAACCATTGTGCTCATGTAAAGCAGTGGTGTGCTGTTGGAAAACTCTCTCTTTTTCTGTTCTAGAAAAGGCATTAAAAATGTATACTTTAACCAGTGCAGAAATGGAGAATATATTATATTTTCCACCAAAAGAAAGAAAAATCATAATTGCACCCATGATGCCTGCTTGCATATGACTGACGTGCCACAGGATGCAAAAAGTAATAGACTGCTGCTAGTTTATGGAGAGGCAGGCTGCACTGCGGTTTATGACAGCGTAATTGCTAGCAGGGAAATATAGCCATTACACAAGATAATACGGTATCTGCTAATTACATAATCTGCCCTAGAAGAAAAGGAGCACCAGAGGAGTGATTATATAGCCGGATATCTTAAATATGCATACAAGAAATGTTTGGGAAAGGATTAAGAAAGTTTATTTCAGAATACAATTAGAAGTCTGTCCTAAGTAGAAAAGGGAGTATCACTGTCAGCTGCAGTTAGCAGGGCAACTTCATAGCTCTCCCAAAAGGCCAGATTTTATGTGCTGGCGGGAAGCACACAGAGATTATATTGCAGAGGTGTCAGGAACTCTTCTGTGATTTCTGCATTGCTGCCCTGACTGGGAGACAGCTCTGGATGGACTATCCCCACCTGGCATGCCTGGTGCACAGCAGCAGGGGGGCACAGGCAGCCCCACCATGTGTCCACATGTGTCCCCAGCAGCATCCCTGCTGCTGAAATGGAACAAAATGGAGAGAAAAACATTCCTGATGACTGGGACAAGGACATTAGGAACCCATCAGAGATGAAACTGCCTCCTTGAATCCCTCACTCACCTAACCCTGTCCACCAGTACAACAGTTTCATGATACTGTGATTTTGTTTCTGGTTCCATGTTAAGCTCAGTTTGGTGACTTTCTATTGCATAATGATCATAATTAGGATTGTTAATTAAGATAATTAACATTATTTTCGTAATTCTCCAATAATCTCACAGGATTTGAAAGATGTTTTAAGCGTAAAATTATTATTGTAACACTCTATCTTATCATAACTTGCAAAAACTGTAAGCAACTTGTCTCTAGAAAACTTATTTGGAGATATTCCTTTATAGTCCTTGAGACCGAAGGAATGACAATACAGGTACCAACAGAAGAAACAGACTCTCATTCCTTTTAAGCAGAGCTGTAATACAAGATGGCATACACCAGAAAAACAGACCTATAACTTCAGTTATTCTATGCATGCAGTAGCACGCACACCCACAGTTTTGAAGGGATAAGGGCGATAAGCAGAAAATATAACCTATGATGACAGGATGCATAGATTTTGGCAGCATTATTTATCACTTAAGGAAAATAGCACCACTGATTTTTTTTTTTTTCCCTAAGCTGTTTTCTTACAGCTGTTTGCTGCATTTAGCTTCTGTACGAAAGCAAACAAGAAGCAGGTCATTCTACTCACCCACGTTGACCACTACTCACAAATGCATTAGAAAACTGTCTTTCCTACTCAATATAGGACTGCTTATATTACAATCACTAAACAAGACAGCCAAGTATTTAAAGTAATTTACAGTTGGTTTTTTTTTCTTTTTAAAAGAAAGCAAACCAGATTTACTGAATGATGCTGTAATTTCAAAACATTTGCAAAACCAAAACGCCAGTGATGTATTTAAATTTAAACTGCCTAATAACAGAATTTTAACTCCTAAATGAACCTTATTGTCTCAGTCTTTTCTTCTGTGTGTTGGCATTCCCCCTGTACACCAGTTTGCATACACAGCCAATTTTAACGTTAACCTCAGAGCACCAGTTACAGTAAATTTAAGCACTTCCACAGAAATAGTGCTTCAAACATAAAAGCCCTCTATGTTCTGTTTTGCCCCTCTATGATCAGATAGTGCCCATCTGATAATTTTTGCTACCTTTTTCATTGTTTCCTCTATCTTGTGGTTGTTCTTTATGCAGCAATGCTACTCGTGCTAAGGCAGACAATCCAATAATGTGAAAGTGGTTGGAAAAGAAATGCAGAACCACAGTCATGCTCAGTTGCAGAGCAAAAATACTGGCAGCAGCATCTTTGGTTAAATTACTTAACAGCAAGCGCCTCACCTAAGCTGAGGTTTCTACTAGGTAACATACCTGGTAATGCATTAAGATATGCATGATGTAATCATATATTTCTCCAGCAAGTCGGTTTTCTGGTCTCCAGGGAATAATGACAAACTGAATTCCTAGTAAGGGCACCAGGATTAAAGTGGCTCTGACAGCTTTCATGTACATGTTGGACTCAGCACGGTGGGTATCCCTTAGCTTTGTCACCAAAACTCGGACAATGTTAAGCAAAAAGAAAAAATTGACCTGCAAAAGCAAATCCATTATAGGTAAAAGCATTCAAATTAAACAGACATTCAAAATAAAAATACAGAACATACAAATGATAGCAAAATGTAACTTCGTAGCTCATAAGGGGCAGCTCCTTGGGAATCAGGACTTGGAAAGTACCTTGAATGTCTTCATAAAAGAGATGTTAAGCTGCTTTATATGCTCCCCTTAGGAAGCCTGAATGGATGTTTTAGATGGGCAAGAGTAAGTTCCAGGAAGCATTGGCTGTTTTGACACTGATGTAGGAAAATTTAGGATTTCCAGGGAACAATGAACCTTATTTTTATGTCTAAAGTTTAAACGGGGTGGATGCGTTGTAACAGGTAAAAGTTAACCCGTGCCGGCTCAGGGCAGAAGCGCTGAATGCTTCATGAGGTTTTGCCCCAGAGTAGCTCAGCATTTCATCTCCTCAGACATTTCTGGAAAACGGATTCCAACTGTGGGTGCTCAGCACATGGAAACCTGCTCTTGACTCTGGCTTCAAAGAGAGCTCCTTGTGAGATATGCTCAAGGCCTGCAGAGGAACAGGGAGGGCAGACCCAGGCTGATAATGAGCCCAGTGAGTACCCTGTGGACATCCTAGGTATCACAAACCTTCCCTCTCCCCAGTGTACCCAGATCACCTTTTTCTACTCTGTTACAGTAACATCAAGGCACCTATGCTTTGGAATTTCAGATGAAACTTCTTTTTCAGATGATATTTTAAAATAACTATGTAAGTTTCATAACATATATGGAATTTGGGCCATTAAAATATCTATATATGTGAGAAATTTCAGTTGAATCTCTTAGAACAATCAAACATGAATCAGTAAGCTTTAGTAAAGCATTTCATCACTTCTTAACTACTAAGAGACATTTCAACTGTTTTACATTTGTGCCCTATTGGAAAAAAAGGAATAATAAATTACTTCTGAGGTCCCATTCAACATTAAATCTAAACCGTATTCACCATTCTCCTTGGACTTCCCCCGCTCTGCTTAAACCTCACTTTTAGAATTTCTGGAAGTAACTGTTAAAAGTGGAAAAAAGACTTTAAAAAGGTAAAAATCCTCAGCTCCTCTGAGCCAATCTGTCACTATGAGATTTTTGTAGCAAACCATGCAGGACATTCTGTAGACATTGGTATCTTCACAAGAAAAATAAGACTGGAAATGGCATAAATGCAAGCCAGAAATGATAATGCTTTATTTTGGAAACAGTTAAAGATCGTTCTTTTTCCATAAAAAAAAAAAACACCAGTCCCTCCATTTTTCTGTGTGGTTAAGATGTATGGACTTGCAGCATGGTAATAAAAACAAAGGTTGAATGGCCTCTCCTAGAAGTTAGTTGGCATTACAACATCTGAAGCAATCAAGATTGAACCAGTAAATCCACAACAGATGTGGTTCTATGGGAAGAGCAGACTATCTATACGGCAGTGAGTTATGGACTTCTTCACACTTGCCTGTGTGCAAGGCTGCTTCTCAAGAAAGGGTAGAAAGATTTTTAAGTTTTTCAGCTATTAGACGGAGGGTTGTTTCTTTATTCAAAGGTGTTCCCAGTATTCACCACCACACTGCTTGACCTCCAAGGTAATTACTGCAGGTATGTCCACGCAGATGTCTGCAAGCAAGAGGCAGTTCAAAAGCTGAAAGTGCATCTTGGGTGACACCCTGAGGCGAGCTTGGGTTGAATAAAACCCTTTCTGCACCTTTTAGGAAGGTCAGCACTACTGTGCCAAATGGCACCACTGGCATATAACATGCTGTATGTGTACACATAGCCAAGCTGCACTTTGGATCTTGTCCTCCTACGAGATCCCACTCCAGTCCCTACGCAGGGCTGGTTTAGCGCCCTACCTTTGGGCCATACCAGTTCAGTGACTAGTAAAACTCAGGATGAATGACCAGCCCACACTCAGCTCTCCCCAGCAAAGGTATATCTGATTGCATCATCGGTGTCACATAAATGTGGCACATTTGTCACAAACATGTTATGATGGGGGAGAGTGACCACCCTGGTTTTCAAAAGCAGTCAGTCATTCTCTTTGCCTCACAATCTGTTTCTTCTTCAGGACTTGTTTTTGAAAAGCATTGAAAACCTGTCCTCTTAACACTGAGTAGAGAAAACATCTGGCTACTTCTGAATTTTGACCAGAATACTTCAAGTACAGGAATTTCTATTCTATACAGGTTAGTGGCATTTGTAAAATAATTACTAAACTGTTGATAGAAAATAATATTCTTACCAATAAAGCTGCCATTACAGGTCCATGAACAATATAGAGCAAGTGCGTGTCAACACTCATCCAGCAGCTGGAGGGGAAATACACCATTAAAATTTATCAACTAAAATAAAATATGTTACACAGTTAAAGAATGCTAAGTTCCTCCAAGAACAGGCATGCTACTCACTTGTCATTGAAGTATTTGGCTCTTGCAATAGCATGAATAGATGCTGGCACTAAAGGGAACCCTGAAATGATTAAAGTTATAGATCAGTCTTGGTATTATTTTTAGCTCGAAAGTCACGTGTCACACACACTAGTAAGTCTCTTGTCCACAAAACACATTTATGTGAAATCAGAGCTTTCAGGAAAGAACTGCAATCCCATTGCAGTCAGGGCCCTCAATGGTTACCCACTGATATTACCTCAATGGTGAGCTGTAAAAAGGAATAACATTCAAGGCAGGTGAAAAGGAGAAGCAGAACCATCATCTCCTGGAGAGTGACAAAGCTGCTGCCAGGCTCCCCTGTACTGCTGCAGCTTGTGCAGGAAAGGGTGTGAGCGGGCAGGGTGGGAAGGAAGTAGGGATCAGTTGGTTCTCAGCAGAATATTACCTCACAAAACCAAGGACACTTGTTAAAGCCATGTAAATCGCTGTTGAGCAAGCAAGAGGCACACTAATTTGCATGCCAGATTATGGAGCAACCAACAACAGAGCGAGGAGTTGGTCTTTTGGAGCCTATTGCATGAGAAAATGTTTGGAGCTAGGCATTTTTTGGGGGTATGGGGATTTGGGACATCTTCTGCAGGTTCCCAGCCTCTGTGCAGCCAAGCCATGCAGCTTTATCTCAGCAGGGAATGGTACTGTGAATACCATAAATCCACATCTCCTGCTTTAGCTGTGAAGCCTCAGGGAAGGCCACTGCTCTGACAGGGAGCAAATCTGCATAGGACCAAAGGCTTGGGAACATGCCATGCTTAACAAAATGGAAGCCTCAAACTCTTATTTCCAGCCTGACATTAAAAGTGATAATCTGGTCCATTCCTATCCATCTTCCTTCAGCTTACTTGTATGTTGTGCCTCTCTCCAACAGGCTAGAAACCTGGAATTCAGGAGTCCACACTAAGATACTGACCCCAGTTTGTACAACCCTGCACATACAGACAGCCAGCCAGTGGGGAGATGCTCTACTGCCTTGTCTATCCTATTCAGAGAGCTTTGTGGGCACCTTTGGTTTTACAGGTGCCTGTTCCCTATAAACAATGGACATTTCTTCTGATCTTTGGATATTCTATAATTATAAATAAAAATGTGTGAAAGTGTCCTGCTGATACTGTGATTAGTTACAGAGGGAAGAACATGGCTCCTTGTTTTACCTTGGGAGGACAACTCAGCTGTGAGAGAACAAACTAGATTGCCTTCTCCTTTATATCTTGTTAGAAAATGATTACTTGGCCTCTGGCTGCAGAATGCCTTTTTTGGGGGGGTGATAATGCATAGTAGAAAAAAGCTCAGAACAGAAAGGAGTTTCCAAACTTAGGGTGAGTTTATGGGATTGACGGCTTGAGAAAATCCTTTTGAGTTGGAAATGGAGCAAGTCTGGGACAGTTTGGTTGACAGACTGAAGTGCAATTTTTAAGGGGATTTTCTGTAGTAGCAAAACATCTTCATCTGAAAGCTCTGGCCTGCAGTATCACAAGTAGAACACTCCACATGATGCCAAGGGACCTTCTTCTGCTAAATGCATTAGCTAGAATATTTGGCTCAAGAAACTCAGAAGCAAGTCTTAAGAACGCGACGGAAAGTTTTCATTAGTCAGTTACAGGGTAAGAAGCTCATGACCATCTCCAGCTCAAATTTCCAGCTGCAGGCTGCTCTGTAAGGCTACATGTTGCTTCTTCCCTGTAAAGGGCCAAAAAGCAGAGAGGTAATGAGAAGTGAGGCATCAAGAAGTCCTGTTGGATCTTGGTGGCCCAATATGGATCACTCCAGTGGTCCCACCTACACGTGGTGAGCTGTGAGAAAACTAGAAAAGGTCTAACTCCAGCCATCTCAGGAAAAGGTATGACATACCCTTTTAGGTCATGGCAGATCCTTTATGGCACAAACTGGCATTTTTGCTTAATTGTATTTCCAGTTGAATTTGGAAGGTAATCTGTTTCAGCACCATCTAAATAAGTGATTCCCTTTTCACTTTTATGGGGATGAAACTGCCTGAAGCAGCCAGAGTGGACTGTAACTGGATGCACATATTTGATACTGTTTTCTTGCTCTGCATAAGGGTGATTTCCCAACCCAGTGAAATAATAACAAATGAAAAGTGATGTTCCCAGTAGCAGTTCCCAGAGAAGGGGCATGAGCCTTGAAATACATCTGTCCATGTCAGATTCCACTCAATCATCTCAAATCTATTCAGAAGTGTTTTATATTAGCTGAGATTTTTATTTTTCTTATAAACCTAGTTTACAAGTGTCATTAGTGATTTTTCCAAATAAAATAATCTAGATCTTCTTGCATATGGATTAGTTCCAACAATGAGCATATTCATCGTGTTGTACATTTACCTTGATCTTTTGAATTGTAATTCAGAGCACCACCTGTTCTGGTTGCTCTGCACTGCCCTTTGGAGAAATGTTTCTCTCTCCATTGATTAACATAGCTGGATGTTTAAAGTTAGACTGTGTGACTACTGCTTCTGGAATCAGGTGAATTACACTAATCAAACTTCAGGGGTGGCCAGATAGTCCTAATTAGATCATTTTGCTATTAATGACTTCTATCATAGTTAGGAGATGCTAATGATTAGGGGATTTTTTTTAATAGAAATATTAATCTAGTTTCACTAGAAAGGCTGTAGATCTCATAGTCAGAGTAGTGTCCATTATTAACCTTTTCCTTCTCAAGATACCATCATCCTATTACCACAGCCACCACCCTATTTATTTTTTGGACAGTGCTGCATATACTGACGAGTATCTTATCAGGTAACTTCACCGAATTGCCCACCATGGTGCTAGTGCTGTTCTCAGTAATGTTACAGCTAGCTCATAAGCTTTCACTGCAGGCTAGATGCCCCAGTTGCATTGAATTGCACTGCTTAAATTGAATGTCACCTGAAAAAAAAAAAGTTTATGGCCATTTTCCTCTTGCATAATTGGATATGGAATGACATTATTTTGGGAAGGCTTATGCTACTAGACATGAAAATGGCAAAGAAATATTTAAAATGACTCTTCATATAGGGCTGCCATTTCAAAAGCAGAGCTCCATCAGAAGTCGTATATTCAAATATTCTGAATTACAACAACTTTGTGATAGCACAGTTGCTTGCTCCAAGAGGGCTCAGCTATTTGGATTTATAGGAAGTCCAGAAACCTTGACTCAATTTAAGTTCTTCAGGACAGGAAGATTGTCTTCATTTAAGAGCTGGTGATGTTCCATGTTTAGATCCAAGAGATGCCGTTCTCATAAGAACTAAACATGCATGACAGCATTCTCATTAAAAAAAAAAAAAAAAGGGAGAACAGAGGGAGAACAACTTTCCACATTGCTGTTACTGCCTATTTAGGACCCGATATTGGACTCCTAACTAGTAGTTGAAGTCGGAGTTTTAAAGTAATTCAGAACTGGGTCATTTTTCTCCCATGTAATTCATTCCTAATTGTTCTCTGCTTAAGCAGTAGGGCTATTTTCCTGCTGTAAATTAAATAATGTTAAACAAGTATAACCTCTCCAAACTGGGTGGAAAATACAGAGTAAATTTTATCTGCTTCAGACTGGGATTGCAAGAGACGAATGCAAGTGAACACTCCTAAGTGCAGACAAAGGTCATAGAACCACAGAATGGTTTAGCTTGGAAGGGACCTTAAAGATCATCTAGTCCCAATCCCCCTGCCATGGGCAGGGACACCTTCCACTAGACCAGGTTGCTCAAAGCCTCATCCAGCCTCGCCTTGAAGACAGCCAGGGATGGGGCATCCACAGCTTCTCTGGGCAACCTGTTCCAGTGCCTCACCACCCTCTCCATGAAGAATTTTTTCCTGATACCTAATCTACATCTCCCCACTTTCAATTTAAACCCATTACCCTTTGTCCTATCAGTCCATCATTTGATGCTCAGTTGCAGCAGTGGTTTCAAAGTATGGGGAGTGGCTCACCAGAAACTGGAATGAGGCCAGAGATTCATGGTTCCCAAACTAGGAAAAAAGTCTTGATAATGACTTTATGTCAACACTGAAGTGGACTGGATTTACAATAGTGATTTAAATGTGAAAGAGACTGCACTCTGCTGTAACAGATTAGTTGTATTTATCTCATCCTTGAGAGCAGAGCAATTATTACTCCTGTGTGGGTAAAACTGTATCTTCTCCTTTAAAAAAAACATATACCAAAGTATATCTGGTACTGGATTCAGTTCCAGAGAAATTCTGTTTTCTCCTACATGCTGGGTTTTTTTTTTTCATTTTGGGAGACATAGATACTGATTTTACTCATTTTCATTCCAGAATAAATATTCTTTTATAAGTAATGTCACAGATTAACATTTTTGCACGTAAAAGGATAAAAAAAGATTAAGTTTTGTTCAGATGAGAAATGTACTTGGGGAGAAATTTTTCTCTCCCAAAGCTTTGCTTAACAAAACTTAAGCATTTCTTTCAGCAGATCCCAAGATGCAGCATATAACACATTCTGACTCCTACTGAGTTTTCTAAGTCTCTAGGCCCATCCAAAGAAAGGCACTCAAATTTAAGACCTAAGAACTTAAGCTATGATCTAATGGCATAAATAAAACAATTCAGGTGTATAAGTGCTAAAAGAACTCAAACATCTGAAATAATTGACCATCTTGCTACAAATTACAACATACATACCCCAGCCTAAAAGGTAATACCAGTGCAATCGCTGCTCTTCAGCAAACACTGCCACCACAATCAACGTGTGAAGATAAATGCCTTCACAGAGCATCCAGAAGTAGTTGCAGCCCAACATGTACTGGTGAAAGAATTGCAACACTTTGCAGCTCACCTGTTAGTCAAATGAGATAATGTCACACACCTGATCAGCATTTTGCATTTAAGCAAAGACAAATGTTACTGCTAGGCTATAATGAAACAAAGTGGAACAAAAATCCCTAGGTCTTGCTGGGTTTGTTCAGCACCTATTAATGACAAGGATTTTAAACTTTTATAAATGAGATGAATAGAACAAACAGCACTCATAAAATAGAAAAAAATGTATAACAGCATTCCAAAACGTACCACATAACAAAAAAAAAAATAATCCCCTTCAAAATCTGATGTTTTTTAGAACTGAAACAAGCGACTTGTTTTAGATATACAAGAAAAGTCTGTGAACAAGTAACTTAGATCTCCAGTTTCAGTGATTTCATTTACTTTTGATCAAGGTTTTCTAAGGTTTGTTCAGCTCTACCATCTGAGCCAGAGTCACTCTTTAAACTGCACCTAGCTCTGAACTCAGTCACTTGAGAGGGGCAAGTGCTGTTAGCAGTGGAGATTTTTTTGGTATGGTACCAGGGATACCAGCTTCGCCTCTTTGCAAGAAGACAGCTTTACTTTATGCTGTCCAAATAACAAAGTGACACATGGAGCTAAGTGCAGCCAGTGAAGCTGGGTAGTGGCTCCTGCCTGTGTTTCAGATGATGTTGCAGACACAGACCTTGACAAGAGGCTGTGGCTTTGAGATGCTGGGAAGTGGTGGGCAGACGATGGAGGGAAGCAGGTCCTGTTCACTACCAGAGAGCCAGCTGGTGCAGGATATTGCTGTTCCTCTTCTGAGAGGATCTCATGTCCATCCGCCTCCTCAGATAGGGCAATTAGGTCCTCCACGTGGCCTTCCAGGGAAATCCAAGGTCAAAGAAGCAATGGCAAGTACCAGTCATCATCTGTGGCCACAGGAAAATACCCCTTTTCCCCTTAACTCGGCAGATGTTTTCCATCTGCCCATCTGGGTTGTAAGAGATGTCTTCAGGATTTACTTGTCTCTTTGAAGAGACATTTTTGCAGTTCAGCAG